>NC_044012.1:8004821-8306428 GCF_900496995.4 Aquila chrysaetos chrysaetos
CTTGAAGGCAGCCTTTTCCAGCTGATCTGTACCCATTTCTTGAATTCACTGCTCTTGTTTCAATGCCTTGATGACCATAATCCTCTTTAAAAAAATAAAAAAGGAAAAAAAAAAGTAAGCAGTGGTTTTAACATGGTTGCTTCCTAGTATCTTTGATCTTTGTTTCCAAAAGAAACTATAGAAGTGGAGGGGAAAGGAGAAAATTTATTCTTTTTTTTGCCCCTAGGAATTAGGTGCTAGGCAAAGCTGTAGCAGTATTTAGTGAGCTCTCCATCTCCCCTCTTTCTTAATGAACTTGACTAATTAAGGACTACTTATATTGTCTGTGGAGCTGTTTGTCAATTTTCTCATAATTCTCTATTCATAGGGAAATGATGTATGTGTGTGATATTTTCATATGGCTGGCTGGTATGGTCTTTGCAACACTCTTGAAACACGTCCTAATCATTGTCTTCGTTATGAAGCTATTGTGCTAGACAGCTGAAAAAGTAACTGAATTCTGCTTTGCCAAGAGCTCTCCTTTTAAACAAGAATTTATATTAAAGAAGTGTAAAGCTGTGCTTTAAGAGTTAACATCTGAGTATAGTTGGGTCTTCATATTTCCATGGCAACAGCTTAACATGATCAGTAAGTAGAGTGGACTATTTTGCTATGAGGAGTCATTAAAAGAAAAATCATGCTGGGAAACACACATGTATCATAGAATAAAATCTCTTCTCCATGGTTTTGAAAACAGCCAATTTCTTTGTTGTTCCATATTGATACATTGTTTTAAAATTGCTGTTACATTAGGAATGGAAACAGTAATTTACATGGCTTTTAATTACAGTTTTTGTGATTGCAGTGATGTAAATTTAAAGGAGCAACTTTACAACAGAGGGGAATCTGACAGCTGCCACTAAACCTCTTATTAACAATATGTATCGCCAAATACACTTATTTTTTACAGCAGCTTTTTGTTGCTGGTGTGTTGCATAGTTCTCTGTGGTAGTAGGGATGGGCTCAGCTGCCATTTTAGTCATTTCTATTAAGAATATATTGATAGCTAGTGCACCAGCAGTGGCCAGCCTTTTCCGCCAAATCTATTATTTTTAAAAGGTCAGAGGTCTACAGTGAATGTGCTGGGACAGATTTGCTGTTCCTCTTTGCTGGGACAGATTTGCTGTTCCTCTTTGCTCCGAGTGTGTCACTCACAGGGTGTCATGGGAACATAAGGCATCTGTAATTTTTTTCTGGAGGTTCTTGCTAATGATTATTACCTGAGTCCTACTGCACATTTTGAAAGCAAGAGGAAGGACTTGCTAGAGTATGCTAAACTGTAGTTACTCCTCTTTGGTATGTCACTCTTTTAAACATGGTCTGGATGGAGAGAACATCTGAAAGTTCTGGCCTATTCTCTACTGTCAACTTCCATCCAAGTCAGGGCACTCTTCCTCATCTGAGGGTATATACTAGCTCAAGATGTCAAGCATTCTTTTAACATCCTGAAATTAACTAACCTACTTACCAACTGCACCATCTCTACAGGCTTTACAGGGGGATCTGGACAGGCTGGATCGATGGGCCAAAACCAATTGTATGAGGTTCAACAAGGCCAAGTGCCAAGTCCTGCACTTGGGTCACAACAACCCCATGCAGCGCTACAGGCTTGGGGAAGAGTGGCTGGAAAGCTGGCCGGCAGAAAAGGACATGGGGGTGCTGGTTGACAGCCGGCTGAATATGAGCCAGCAGTGTGCCCAGGTGGCCAAGCAGGCCAATAGCATCCTGGCTTGTATCAGAAATAATGTGGCCAGCAGGAGCAGGGAGGTGATTGTCTCCCTGTACTCAGCACTGGTGAGGCCACACCTCGAGTAACTGTGTTCAGTTTTGGGCCCCTCACTACAAGACAGACACTGAGGTGCTGGAGCACATCCAAAGAATAGCAACGAAGCTGGTGAAGGGTCTAGAGCACAGGTCTTATGAGGATCGGCTGAGGGAACTGGGGCTGTTTAGCCTGGAGAAGAGGAGGCTGAGGGGAGACCTTATCACTCTCTACCAGTGCCTGAGAGGAGGCTGTAGGGAGGTGGGTGTCAGTCTCTTCTCCCAGGTAACAAGCGATAGGACAGAAGGAAATGGCCTCAAGTTGCGGCAGGGGAGGTTTAGATTGGATATTAGGAAAAATGTCTTCACTGAAATGGTTGTCAGGCATTGGAACAGGCTGGCCAGGGAAGTGGTTGAGTAACCATCCCAGGAGGTATTTAAAAGACATGTAGATGTGGTGCTTAGGGACATGGTTTAGTGGTGGACTTGGTAGTGTTAGGTTAACGGTTGGACTTGATGATCTTAAAGGCCTTTTCCAACCTAAATGATTCTATGATTCTATGATTCTATCTACATAAATGACTATTTCACCCCGTGCTAATTAGAAAGGGTAAACCAGAGTTTTACTAATCTTTCCTTATTGCTGCATGAATTGAATCTGGCCATAAGAATTTTTTTGCAAATGATGGAGTTCCTTATTTTTAACTATCTGAATGTTGGCACAGCAAAATGAGTCACTCAATCCCCTTCTCCTCCCCCTCTTCCCCCTTTCCTCTTCTTTAATTCCAGGTCCTTTTTTTTGCTAAAACTTTGAAATTTGTTTCATCTCTTCACTGATGCTATGTTCTTTAGCTTCATTTCTCTGTGTTTTTCAGGTTACATTATGTGATATAGGCTCCTTATCAAATAAAGCTGCCATTTCAGTTTTCTTTTCTCCTTCCATTGATTCACAGGCAGTGGACACGAGCTGCAGTACAGAACATTCCAATTATACGAGATAAAATTCTATCAACATGAGGGTAGTCAGATATGGGTCAAACCCACGATCTCTGTCATGGGTTCAAACTGTCAGAGCAGTGGTTCAGAGAGGAATACTTATTCTTGGAGATATTCAGAACTTGACTGTACAATGACCTGAGCAACATGACCTAGTTGGCCCTGCTTTGAGAGGGAAGCTGGATTAGAGACCTCCAAAGTCCCTTTCAAATGGAATTCTTCTATAGCTATGTTCAATAATCCTGTTCAATACTAATTATTTATTTCCCATACTTTTAATTTTAAACAGAAAATAAATTACAACATGGCTTGGTCTCATTAAAAATTGTATAGTGGAATAGAATCTGGAAGCAAGTTTATTTGGTAATAAGAAAACATGCCCAGTTGTGGTTTTGCCAGTCCAGGGCATGCATTAGTCCCTGGCTGTGCTGCATTGTGTAGAGGAAACATCATAAGACTGCAAGAGAGACAAATCAGTGCTAATACAAAGCGTAGGAAAATAAAGAGAGCAAGACCAGTTACAGATTGAACCTTGCATGTCAGTCATGATGAAAAAGTTTTCCAGAGTTACTTGAGCAGATGAAGAAATCATGCATGAAGATGTCAGTGTGTATTTGACTGTGGAACATGAAAATCCATTTTTTTTTAACCTCCCTTTGCTTCACTTGAGTATTTCAGCAACGAACACTTCTTGGCAGAAGTGTTTTACTATGCAAGTCACAGAGAAGACCTAACTGGACCTTCTAGGCACTAATGTCATATAAATAATATTATAATGGAGCCCATTTAATACAAGAGTCAGAATGTGGTAAATGTGGAAAGTTATATTTGACAGAAATAAATAATACTATTTCCACTGCCAGGAAAGAACTAGTGTGTCAGTGGAATCCATAAATCAGGTTATGTCATTCTCACTTAATCAAATTTACCTTGACATGATTTTACTAAGTATCACCCATGTGTTACCTAGTGTCAGCAACTATTTGCATCCTTATGCACAACAGTAATGCAGATGACATATAGAACAGTCTTGTATCCTGGACTCAAAATATATTTGTCACATCTTATTGCTGTCATTTGGCACTTAATATCAGACCTATTAAAGTGTAACTCTTACTAAAACTGATGTTAAGATACAGGTACCTCCTTTCTTTTCAGTTATATGATGGAGGAGAGGACATGGAAGTTGCAGTCTCCTTGTATATTACAACTGTGTATGAAGTAGTGGTAAATCCAGTGGGTTTGGACAAAGTCTGAGGATAGGATTGTCCACTAAACAGCACTGACCCAAGTGGGATTCAGGTAATCTCAGTTTTGTTCTTGATTCTGCCACTGTCACACTACATGATATTGTATAAGCCATTTCATCACCCTAATGTTGTGTATCCCTTTCTGTAATTTATTTGTTTTATCCAGTTAGATTGTAGCTTCAAAGGGACAGGGACTTCCCCATGGGTTTGTACAGTGGCAAGGACTGTAGCTGAAACGTGTGGAATATACTATTGTATAGATAAGAACAAGCAACAGTATAAAAGTATATATACAGACTTTGGTACTCTCCAGTCCATACAGATCTTATCAACTGGAGCACAAGTCTTATGAGGAGCGGCTGAGGGAACTGGGGTTGTTTAGTCTGGAGAAGAGGAGGCTGAGGGGAGACGTTATCGCTCTCTACACCTACCTGAGAGTAGGTTGTAGTGAGGTGGGTGCTGGTCTCTTCTGTCAGGTGGCTGGAGATAGGATGAGAGGAAATGGCCTCAGGTTGCGGCAAGGAAGGTTTAGGTTGGATATTAAGAAAAATTTCTTTACTGAAAGGGTTGTCAGGTATTGGAACAGGCTACCCAGGGAAGTGGTTGAGTCACCATCCCTGGAGGTATTCAAAAGCGTGTAGACAAGGCACTCCAGAACATGGTTTAGTGGGCATGGTTGATGGTTGGACTCAATGAACTTGAAGGTCTTTCCCAACCTAAATGATTCTATGATTCTATGAACTTCTATGCTTTGGATATTTGCTCAGTTCTTCAAAAGTAAAAAAGTTAGATGAGTTGTTTGGGGGTTTTTTTGGCACAAAGCTGTCTGAACTTCCAAGACTGTGCTTTGTTGATTTGAGTCGATTTTCTTTTCAAAATAAGGACTGATGCTTTTTTCCTTTTTCAAAAATCAAGCATACATTGTAACTATTTTAGTTTCCAAGCCAAATTTTAATGCCTTCTAAAAAGCTGTATGCTGACCCCCAGGTCTATAAAAAATGTTTTATGTAGGCTGTCATCTAACAGACACATTGCTTTTTGTAGGAAAATAAAAAAGGAGGCAATAAGTTGCAAATCCCAAAGCAGCTAAGTGAGAGTGTAAGAAAGTGCCTTGGGTTTGCAGAAACTGTAAATTGTGGTTTAGTGATCCTGCTGGAACCTAAGGGAAATGAAAAGAAAAATTGGTGTTAAAAATAATCAGAGGAAAAAAAATACAAATAGTTGAGGGGAATGGGTTAAGGGTGGCAAGGTGACAAGAAATTTCTGGAAGGTCTGCATTCTGAAAATAAATGTCCATCACTGTAAGTGTTCCTAGCACCTCCACAAAACAGTGTCAGACCCTTCCTGGAAAAGGTCCTGAAACAGTGGGAGCTGTAATGGGAGAACAAGAAAACTGGATGCAACAGAATTACAAGGCAAGAGAACACAAACCATGAACGTGCCCCTCCTTCTGGACATGGAACAAAAGCAAACACAGATAGGACCACATTAAAAAAGCCCCAAGTTTCTGCCAATTCAGCAGGGGGAACGCAAAATTACAGCTAGCGCTATGATGCAAGGTATTGTTTTGGCTTGGCTGGCCATGAGAAGATCTCCTAGAACTCTTGAAGGATAGTATTATTCTGTATTGTACACAATCCCTATGGCTCCAGAAGGGAATCCAAGGTAAGGCAGTTCCAGCAACATGCTAACAGAGGCTCTCTGATACACAGCTTTCCATAGCCTGATACAGGATTTGGACTCCAAACCTCTTTTAGTTCTCAATTTGCATTTCATGCCATTTGTTCAATTTTATTTTTGTTCACTGCTTCTTATAGTGTGCTTCTGTAATGCTGCCTTTGAAAGTGGTGTTTGCTTGTAATAGCAATTATGGAATATTCAATTTCTGTGTTGTACGATTCTGCTGAATTTTGTTCAAAGATATATTTCATAGAGTGTTGTTTTTCTTTCTTGATTGGGAGATATGGCCTATAAATCATATTTCCAGAACATCTAATCATCTAATGAACTTCAAATTTATAAAATGTGAAAACAGGTGCCCTTTCAGAAGGAAAAAAAAAGTTACATTTATGCAAATATTTCTTTTTAAAATGAATTTGTCTATTCATAAAAATGCAAGGAAACTTATCTCTGTGGTTTCCTTTTTCTAATTCATTTCACAAATGAATTTAAGACAGCAAACTGAGAAAAAATTATCCTTGTTGAGGTGTTATTTCATTCAGTTTTAAATATTAATGTATGATGTTGCATCGTTATGTAGTACTCTTCACAAAGATGATATAAACCGTTTGTTAAAGAAAATATGAAGCTTCTGAAATGTCTGCTCATAAATGTTTACAAGAGAGATCATAGGTAGAATTATACGCAAGGAAAATGAAGAATAGTTGAGCCTAGGGAATGCTGGGATAAGACATGGTTGGCAAACATCCCAAGCTGGATTTCTAGATGATGACCTTTCTTTCCTGAAATCATGATATTTTTGCTTTTCTAGGCTACATGATCCCATGATCAAAGTGCCTGTATTTTGATTCTGTGTACGAAGAGGGTATGCATAGTGAAATACATAAAATCAATAATGAAAATGGATGGAATTTTTTAGTGCCTCTACTGTGATTTGTAAGAATTGCAGATGCATGAAGAAGTCCTAAAAGCCTAGACACTTCCTATGGTTTGGCTACTAGAGGCACAACACATTTAGTACTAGAACAGTGTAAGGATATGTTGAGAGCAGAGCAGAGAATGGGAAGGACAGGCTTAGGGTCCCATCACAGTCATGATTTTGGGCAGCAGTATGGTGCAAAGGGTTTTACAGAGAATCTTTGCATACTGTCTGACTTATTCAGAGTGCCCTTCAGCTCCCAGAGCAGCCCAGGCTTGCACAGATAAATCCCGACTTAAAAGTCTTTTTTCCTCCAGGGCTGCAAATCTCACTCTAAGCACAGATTCTTCTGGCCTACCATGCAAAGCTAAGGCAAATTTCTTTCAAAATCTTAATAAAAAGGTAGTGAAATGAAGCTTGCTGTGAAATTCACTGTGATAGAAATAAGCAAATCTTAATGGATTTTCTTACATGTTCTCGTTGGGGAATTATAAGATAACCCCACATACACATTGTTGGGCTTCTGTTTGTTTGTAGCCTGCTCCACTAAGTTCACTCTGGTCCACGCAAATAACATCTTGCTTACATAATTCAGTGTTACCATATAAAGATTTTATGGAGTTTCCTTAACTAGATTTGGGCTTTATTATCTGTTTGCCAAATGATAGGCAATATTAATGCTACTGTTTTCTGCCAACATACAAATTATACAAATGTATTTAATTTCATTACAGCAGTTGAATTAATTGTGTGTAATATGATATTGAGGAAGAAAAGCAAATTAGGTGGCAGTAAGCATAATTGAAATCCTTTACTTGTTTAACAATTATTTTTTGCATTCTCTTTATATTTGTTCTTCATCCTTTTGGTTGTCCTATTGTTAATTCCAGCAAAAACAAGTCTTCCAGATTTGTAGCTGTTTTGACATGCCACTGTTAGCTCACTGAAATGTGACAAGTACAGAACAGAACTTCTGATTGGATTCTATTGCAGTATTATGCTATGCCTACCAGTAAAAAATGCAGAGAAAATTGAATCCTAAAATTATCTGCCTCTCTTCCATTTACTCTCCAAGCCATTTCTTCTATTTTTCAATTATCATTTGGTAATAAATGTGTCATAGTGCAAGATGAGACCTCAGTGCAATACAGTAACACTGAAGACAGAATGGAAAGTTCAAGAATATTCAAAGTTGTTTGGATGCAAATTTGGTCATTATATTGAACCGAAAGGTATGTGCTGTAGAGAAGGAAAGTAGTGAAGCTCTAGAAATTTCCTGTGCTAACAAAACAGACATCTGCCACCAGGCACCAAGGCATGCTTCTTTTCAAATGAATTTCTTGTTCTGAGACAGACTATGAGGTTTATGAAGCATTTAATTCCCTTTGAGTGTTTATCTGGGAATTAGGTGGGGTACAGACATTGGATAAAAGCCATGTCCTTTGGAATCAATGATTAAATTTATATTGGCTCCTATACACAGCCAGGATTTCTGTCCTGGTACTGATCCCCTAAATGTATGAATCTCACTCTCCATTGTTAACTTCCCCTTACCTGTCTCTCAATTTGTTGCCAGGAATGTTACACACAAGCAATCTTCCCATCCTCCTGTTAGTCTCACACTCTCCTAAGACATTTGAATTTCTGAGGAGAAATCTTGAGAGAAGAAAACAGTTTTCAGATTTTCAATTCATCAGTGGCCTGAAAGGAAAATGACTGTGAATTCTGGAGCTTCTACAACTAATTCTAGGGGGAACAGTTTGCCAGCATTTGAATCACTAGGAACCAGCTTGTTGGGACTCTAGACATCATTTAACCTAACTGTGCAGAACTCTCAAAACTCTCAAGGGTACCCTAGTATGTTTTCAATATGCTAGTCAAGGCTCAATGGCAGTTACCCATTCCAAATATGTTTCTGCCTAAAAATGCACCAGTTTTCCTGAATAATAGTATGTAACTGCTAGGATGCTGGTTTGCAGTCTCTCCATTACTTTACTGCTGGAGCTAGATAGCTGTGACTTATAGAAAGGCATCAGTAATTTATTTTTTGTGGCCACCATCGTGCATATGACACATCTGCTCATTTCCTGATCTCATCATGTCTTTCCTCTCATTCTTTGTTGAGTCTTTAGTTGCTCAGCTCAGAGAGAGAGGAGCAGGCCTTAACTGCGAAAGGTCAGTTCATTTCTTGAATCTTTTGCTAAATCTATGAAGTTGCCAGTTACAAGCCAGATTTAATAACAGTCGAGCATATGATTTGTCTGATGAGCTTTGGCAAGCGAAGATGCTGAGATAGTCATGGCCCCTCCACTCCCCTGATACTTAAGGACCTTAGCTTATTTCTTTTTTTAAAGCAAAAGATGATGTTCTGTAACATAATCTGTAGGTTCATCATCTGACTGAGGGAAGGATGAGCAGCATAAAAAGAGCTGCCTAACCCATAGACATTGTCGTATGTTATACACTGGCCATGAATAAATCTAAGCTGGAATTCAAACGAAAGCTGCTCTGTTAGAAGAGGCAGGGTAGGAGGTAGCCTACAAGTGGAGATCTTCAAACTAATTTGAAGATGGCACTTGATGTGTCTGTGAGAGCAATAAAGCTGACAATTAGGTGTCGTAGGAAGTTCTTTGTATGTCTGAACTCCAAATGCACTGAGTTTCTGTATGCATGGATAGTGAGACTATACACAGGTGAACATAAGGACATCATCTGATCACACAGACTATGGTCATTGACTGTGCAGCTGAATCAGTACAAATAAAAAATTGTGATCATGTAGGACAGCATGATCTACCCAATGCACTGGGATATGGAAATGCAGATTTCCTGGATAAAACCAGAATCTAAGAATCCTTGCATGCCATTAGATTTTGAACTGTGTATAACTGTCTTACAGAAAACTGGCTAACATTTTTTTGCGTGGCTGCACATAAGGAAAGTGCAGGAAAGGAATAAAATTCATCTTTTCGGTTTTGCCTATATTTCTAGTCAAATTTCCTATTGTAAACATTCAAGATAAATCAAATTAAGAGAGTAATGCGAAAATAGTACAATATTGCTTAGTGGCATACTGACTCACTGATTTCAACATAGGTATTTCTGACTGATACCATGTCACTGAGAGGAGAATTAATCTAAGACATTTTACAGAATACATGTATAAGTTTTGAGAAGCTTCAGGGCAAACCATTTGAAGTCCAGTATTTCCAAGAGTGGAAACTTAGTTTCTTTCATTCTTGCAGTATTAGAGAGAGTGAGAGTAAGCATAGAATGAGCCTCTAGAGGAATCCATCATTTCCTATGAGTTACATTCTTACTGATCTAAAATAAAAACAAAATTAATTTGAATAATAATTTTTACATCTCTTTCCAGAGAACTGTTGTTAGATTTGACAATCCTAGGTATGTAAATACTACACCTGCATCTGATCAGTTATTTTCTTCCTTCAGAGAGTCTCAGACCTCTTGTTCACTGCTTCATTACTGAATTTGACAATCTTCAGCTAAACCCTTAGGAATCTTGGAGGACAAAAAACAGTGATGAGAATAAGTAACTTACAAAGTGACCCATGCTTCCTTCCCCTGCTAGCCATCTGGGGATGCAAGAAGAGACCACATGGAGAGCTAAGAAAATAATTCAGGCTATATGTCACTGCCGCCTTCTGCTATGAGTGTTAGATGTGGTTCTCTGTCTTCTAACCTGGATAAAGTTAGTTCTCCCTCAATCAGGCTATTTCTTCATTTAGCCTAGTAAGAGAGAAGTTAAAAGGAGGCAACCCAACAAAGTCCTTGTCCAATGCTATTATCTGTAAAGGCTCATTGTAAAGGCTGATTTTTATTTCATTTAAAGCTTCCAGCAGGAAAACTTCACACAGTAAGGTTGGAAAGGCAGCCCCCTCGCTATTGTTCTCCACTTTTGATTTGCTGTGAAAGGATGCTCTATTTTAAGGATCATGATTGTCTTCTTTTAAGGACTTTTAGGACTGTTCTCTTCAAGCAGAAGTAGATGGAGGTGGAGATAATAAATCCAGCAAAGTACATTATAAAGGCCTAATAAATGCTAGGGCCGCAATATGTACTTTAGCCTAAGGGGATCAAGACCATTCTCTCTGTGTCTCTTTTACACACACACATTCCCTGATCATAACAAGATGAAATACAGATTTTATTCTATTTATGTGACAATTCTAGCCTAGATCAAAAACAGGGCAATGGAACAAATAGACATCTAAATTAAAATAAGATTTTCAAATACTTTAACGAAGCATTTTTTAATCTGACACCTTTAAGCCACTGCCTCAGCAGAATGGATCTTGAGATTAGTTTTCAGAATTTGCTACCACACACGTCTAGTATTATTTAAACTAGATTTGATTAAATACTTTTCAGGCTTAAAAATAACAGGATTGCTTGTAGAATTATAATTCTAAACATACCTGCTGTATCTTGTTAAGGGGATGGGAATGTAGTAAGTATGTTTGGATTCATCTAATAGGGAGTGGACTTCTGCAGCATTTCTGGGGATTTCCTGTCAGCCCTAGATGGTTCCCCAGCTTTGTTTGCTCTAATTTTTTAATCAGCATTTTACTAGAGAATTTCAAAATTACATAAATGAAAAAGTAAACTCCTTTCACTTAAACTCTGTCAGCAAAACCCATCACTTATCAGGCAGTTGCAAACATTGTCAGCTTGTACTTGGACTTGTAGAGAATGGAAAGTACAAGAGTCTAGCAAAAAAAACCCCAAAACCCAAAAAGAAAAAAAAAAAAAAGTGGAATTTCTGGGTCACAGCAAAATGAAAAGTTTGAGTTCTGAGATATTTATACAAACTAAATACAGATGGCTACACATTTTTGTAAATACATTGCAGTCAAATGCATATTGCTCCCTAATGTCTTAAAGTTGTGAGGCTTGAGGGATGCTTTCTGTCCAGGGATAACGTTGTGAAGTGTCTTGACATTAGTGCTACTGGCAAGGGCTTCACCAAATTGCAAGTTCTCAATTTTTTCACACATTTAATGATGTTCATAAACAGTAACTCCTTTCCACGACTTGAGTAAACTTCTGAAGAGAAGGAGCATAGCACAGCAATAGTATAAACATTTACATGATAGCCTCATTAATGCATTTACAGAGGAAAAATGTTCTTGGAAAGTCATTATCTATGTGTCCTTTCTTTCCCATTTATTGCAAGCTCAGGAAAAATAATCAGAAAATTTTAGGGTACTTGAAGATAGCTTAAAAGGTATGAAACAAAAGCAATTAGGCTCAGTGGCAAACTATTTGTAAAGGCTGGCATTTCTGGAGGGTTCTTGCTGTTTGGACTTAAAGTTGTATGAAAGATTCCCTTAATGATGTCATTTGTGAATATTTCTAGAGTCTTTCCATAAACTCTTGCCTTAAAATGCACCAAAGCTTTCACTGATTTCTGAAGTGAAGTTATGAGATATTAAAATCATCCTGTGTGCACATCTAAGTATCCCCTTTCTACAGGTCCTTTTTTATTCATTCCTTCTGCAGGACAGTCTTGCTTAGATATGTTTTGCAGAAAGGGATGACAGAAAGGGTCCAAATGTCCTGCCTGAATAGAGGAGCAGGAATACAAAAAGCTCTTCCTTTGAAGAACACACTTAAAGTTGTAAATTACAGAGTCCAGATGTAGCTCTCTGATGCCTTCTTCACCATCCTATTCAGTAGTTTATGATAAGGATATAAAAATGCAAGGAAGAAAAGCATAGATATTGAGGCCCAGGTAGATCTATGCCAGCTACAGTGTTTCCATGTTTGTGTTGTACTAGAAAATGGCTAGAGAACGTTTTATCTGTGACATTTAACTATAAGTCATTTCTGTATCGTACTGGAAATCACCACTGAGGAAGCTCTTACTTTGTCAGCAGAGCTCAGGAAATTAGTGCAGTGCAAGTGATGAGGAAACCTTAAGGTCACATCAGCTGTCCCTCCCAAAGGGAGGACTAGGCGCAGATGAAATGAGGTGTCAGAATACACGAAGGCTACAGAGTATTTTATTCTCAGTATCTTTCGTTAGTCTCCAGCTGATGCCCTTTTATTGAAGCTTCCCTTGAATTTTTCAGCATTTGTCCTCATCTTAGTATATCAGAAATTTGTTATATTGGCAGTGTAAAACACACTTCGTAACAGTATTCAGATTTGCTTTTGCCTGTCAGGAACATCGTGTCTTTTTTTTTTCTTTTTTTTTTGAATGATTTTGCTGCCCAGTCAGACCATTAATCAGTCTATTACTGATGTTAAGCAGGCGTATCTCTAGAGAATGACCCTTTCTTAGACAAAATTTTGATTACCACACAAAACTTGATCTTGTAAATAGTGATAACATAACCTCTTTTTCTTTTAGAAATCTATGATTCAGCAATAAGTGGCTTGGGGCCTACTATTAATCATTCATGAATATCAAAAAGAATATTCAATTAGAGATGTGCTCTGGGACACTTTAATATTTCTAAATATGACATGTTTCTGGTGACTTTAAATAGTACACAAGTGACACATTCAACTTTAGGCAATAAAACAACAAATAATGCAAACTGACTGCCGTGGTTTAACTCCAGCCGGCAGCTAAGCACCGTGCAGCCGCTCGCTCACTTCGCCCACCCAGTGGGATGGGGGGAGAATCAGGAAAAAAAAAAGTAAAACTCATGGGTTGAGATAAAGACAGTTTAATAGGACAGAAAAAGGAAGAAAATAATAATAATGGTAGTAATAACAACAACAACAATAATAAAAATAGTAGTAATAAAATAGTTAGAATATACAAAACAAGTCATGCACAATGCAATTGCTCACCACTTGCTGACCGATGCCCAGTCAGTTCCCAAGCAGTGGTCCCTGACCAGCTTCCCCCCAAGTTTATATACTAGACTTGACATCACATGGTCTGGAATACCCCTTTGGCCAGTTTGGGTCAGCTGCCCTGGCTGTGTCCCCTCCCAACTTCTTGTGCCCCTCCAGCCTTCTTGCTGGCTGGGCATGAGAAGCTCGAAAATCCTTGACTTAGTATAAACACTACTTAGCAACAATGGAAAACATCAGTGTGTTATCAACATTCTTCTCATACCTATCTCAAAAACATAGCACTATACCAGCTACTAGAAAGAAAATTAACTCTATCCCAGCTGAAACCAGGACATAGATGTAGAAGCCTTTTTTTCTTTTCCATTTTCTTTTGTATATGAAAACTCGGGTGAACTGATTAATACCCAAGCGGATGGATGCTGTTCAGATACCCAGATATGACTATTTGTATACATATGGATATTTAATTACATTTGTGATTCCAGCTTGATTTGATTTGCTTTTGGAGAAGGGATGAAGGCTTTTAATTTAAAATATTTTTTTTATTTCACATCACATTTTACTCCTACATTTGGCAGATTCTTCTTTTCTTGTCACCTCAGCTCCGTGTCCTGGGTGTTCAGGCTTACAGCACAAGCAGTGCCAACCTTGGCTGCCTTAAAGTAAAAATAATGTCAAATGTTCAGATAGTTTTTGAGGTGTTGTTCTATTTCTGAAGATAATTTTCCTGCAATGGATAAAATAATCACCTAATTCCCATACTTGTGATATACTAAGTCTTCTTAAGGAGCACTATCACAAAAATCTTTTTTTTCCAAGAGAGGAATAACTTAATCTCTGGAAAGATGTACCCTTATTAGGATTTTTTAGGAAGCTTATGGGACTTAGATACTCTGGTCCAAGTATTACAAACAGTGACATAGTGGTAAATAAATCAATGACACTTCTCTGTTCAGTGGGCATAGGAAATAAATCAAATTCTGTATCTCTGTAATTAAGATGGGAGAATTCCATTTTATCTGCATTTGTGCTTTGCTGAAGGCAGTCAGATGTGTTAAAATAAGCTTTTTATTCTGACATTGCTTTTTTATTATCACATTGGTTTTTTATTTACGTTGTGACATTGGTTATTATTTACATTTTCAAAAGACATTTTTATTTACTTTTTTTGTTTACATTGGTTTTTTATTGTGACAATGACATTACAATGTCCTATAAAATATTTTGAAGAATGCTAACATGCACATTCTGAGAAACAAATTGATCACATGCTCTTAATAATTGGAAGAAAATTGAGAAATGTGAGGCAATCCCAACTGTTTCTTCCTTGCATTTATTCACTCGATAAATCTATCTCTATCTTTTTAATGCTCTGAGAAGTGTAATTAGTATAACGTTCCCCTACAAGTGAAAGATGGATAGGTGTG
This sequence comes from Aquila chrysaetos chrysaetos, assembly GCF_900496995.4. Lineage (NCBI taxonomy): Eukaryota > Metazoa > Chordata > Aves > Accipitriformes > Accipitridae > Aquila > Aquila chrysaetos. The sequence continues at coordinate 8,019,728 of NC_044012.1, forward strand.
TGGAGAATTCAGGAAAGGGGGAGAGGAAGGAGGTATTAACGTTGAGCAGGAGCAATCTACAGCAGCCGCAGTCAATCTTTTGATCTAAACAGCTGATCATTAAAAGTGTCTGAGACATTCAAATCATATTTGCTGTAGTAAACTCTTCCCACCAATATATTAAAGGCACTTCTCACAACTGTAACATTTCTACATTTCTTTTAGGACCAGATAATGAGAATGGCGGAAAAATGAAACTTTTGACTTCATTACTGAAACTCTAGTTTTATTTTGAATGACAACAAAACACAAATCATATTGTTTGCAAGAGAACCATTTTGAAGCATTTTATTCCAGGTCATTGAGATACTATATTCCTTTAAGGGCAACCCATTTGTTTCAGTTATATTGAATACAAATGTTTTAACAATTAATATTATTGTAAAAATTTAAGAACTAAATATTTTGTTCTGATTATAACAAGCCATTTCAATTATTTTCTTTTTAGAATGTCACTGTCATCTCAGTTCTGTGAAGCATTTTGTTTGGCAAACTGGCCTTTACTGATGGAGGTACATTCCTCTACCATGCAGATAAGCTTTGAATCATTTCCCTGCTTTTCGGTTAGAAAGGAACATATGGGAGAATGTACAAGGCAGTTAAGGCCAGAGATCCATAAATCTGAAGGGTTACTGCAAGTGCATTATTCCAATTTTGGTATATTTATGTATGTGACAGATTAATAGGATATACCTTGAAAAAATTGCAATTTGAACTGTACTATAAACATTGGAGCTATTCTCTCTGATTAAGTTTTCTTAAATAAAAAAAAAAAGGGCAAAAGAGAAGGCTAGAACTACTTCAGAATTTCGTCCCTGTCTTCAAGCAAAAACAGAGACCTAAACTTTGGCTTTCTAGCTCATATGTGGGGAGAAATCGCCACAGCCTCTGTGTAAACAGTGCAGTTTATTACAAAAATTGCATCTGGCATGCTCCTAGGAACTCCAGACTGGTGGTGCCCTCATCAATATAAAACATGGACATGCCATACTTATCACCACATTTTAGAAGAAAATAGTCACTGTTGGCTTCTTTGACTGACTTCTAGAGGTGCTTCTGAATTCTGAATCCCCTGTGGGACTTTGCCAAAAAAAAAAGCCTGGTTTCTTATTTTGATGGGGCTTACGTGGGATTTAGGTGCAGAACTCAAATCACTGCAGTTCTGGGCATTCAAAGAAAGACATGAAAGTTTAGAAGGAGATGCACCTGGAGAAATTAGGCATTTCCAGGATTGGGTGGCAGATGAATGAAAAATTCCTGGCTTAGAATTTTATATTTAGATGCATCAGTTCTGCCCACATCCAATTTTAAATCTGATCCTGAGACTCCAGCCTTCAGTGAACCCAAACATACCCGGAAGTAAGTAAAAAGAACCCAAAATGTATTACTTTTTGAAGCATAATCCAATCAGTCTCATGATTTCTGAGAGCTCATGCTACCCTGTTAGGCCAAGGAATAGAATATCCATCAGAAGCTTGTATGGAATCATTTTTATCATTTTCTTTCATCCTTTCCATCTAACTCCTCTTTCCCCCTTGAAAGTAAGCCAATGAGATGGATATATGTTGTCAAGGGGAGCTTTCTTTTTGAAGGATGCAAGATACTGCACACTGCCTGTACTAATAGTCATTCAGCCTGTCACATACCATAATAGTGCTCTGTGTGCGTGGAACAATATAGGCTGCATTTATCATAAAACTTGCCCCCAGGCAACTTTCTGAGCATACAGATAAAGGGAATTCATTTGTGCCCTGATCATTATGACAATGTTCTTCAACAGGTAGAAAGACAGACTGATTTTGTCTTGTCAGTGATGGCCTGTTCAGTATTGATGGCGAATTGTTTGTGCTTAATGATGCCCATAAATGCCATTGAAACATTTTTTCCTTGTATCTTAGGGTCTTTAGAAATATAAATATTCCTTCATTTGCTTTTGTTTTCAGAGATAGAGATAATAATTTCAATTCCTGACAAATACTCAACCTATGATTGAAAGTGGAGAGGGTGACAAGGTAGCGGCTGCTAGATATAACAAGTGATGTATTACTTATATCAGAATATCATCTGATGTTTTTATAAATAGCCTACACTTACACAAATATGGTTTCAGTCCTGCACTTGAAATTTGGGCCAAGCAGTCCCATAATTCTGGAATCTCTGCCTAATTTGAGACTTACATTTTCTATCAGTGCTACTGCAACAATTGTTTTTCCGCTTAAAAAATTAATCCATCTTAATTCAAGAAAATATCAGTTTAGTGGTAATCTCTGGCTCCATATTATGCCCTCTAGCTTCTCTTTCTTTCTGGCAGGATGACAATGTCAGAATTAAATCATGTCTTCGGCCAGCAGTTTGCCTAGCTGCAGTTCTCTGAATGAAAGCCCAAATCTTTTTTTATTTCTCCATGTTCCAGTTTTTTTCCAGCTCACATGATTTTCTATATGTGGGCAATTCAAAACACAAAAAACAGTAAATTGATGAGTGGCAGTTAGATTAGGTTCAGAGCATGACATAAAAGGTAAGTTTTGGTAAAAATAAGAATAGTGGTGCCTGATTGTAACTAGTCTTTTATTTCCAGTTTGGGTTGTTTCCCTTTTTTGTTTTGACAGATACTGAGTAGCATCAGGTCATAATAGCATGAGGGATCAACTGCTTTATTTAAATGAATCAGAGATCTGACCCTAGCAGGTTGACTCCTTTTTCTGACCTCTTGCCATTTCTCACAAATGAAGCACTCTTGTGATGGTTGGAAATCCTGTCTCATGTCTTTGTACATCACCATTTCTGGCAAAAGAAAACATATCAAAAGGGAAGGCATAATATTTTAAGAGGTTTTATTATAGACCACATACTGTTAAAGACAGGTCATTGCCCAGTCTTCTCTGCTTCTCGGAGTTGTATGCAACATGTGAAGAATAGGGTCATACCAACTGCAGTATTCATAAAAAGGTTAATCTCTTCTAAATAGCTCAGTACTATGTCTTACCTTGCAGTCTGAAGGCCAATGAGACTGTTGTCATTATATAGCACCTCTTCCTTTCCTGGGCTTCACTGTGTGTGTCTTTGCTAAAATTCCTGCTGAGAGAGTTGCATGGTTCACAGTTTTTAAGTCAGAACATTCTTCCTTGTATTTATTTGGTAGCTGAATTTAGTTATTAATAAGACAGTTGTTGCATTTCCAACAGAGCTCTAAAAATGCTATTACTCCAAACACAGTAGTGAATAATCCCTTTTCCTTTTTTCAGTGAAATTAAGGATGCAACCAGAGCTTGGGTCGTGAAAAAAATAGGGAAAATAGTGAGCAGTCCAAAAAACAAGAACAGGTGTTTGGAGTAGCAGTGATTTTCAAGTTGTTGGTCAGCATCCTCTGGGAGTCTCAGGACCACTTGTAAAGGGATGAGAAAAGGAGAATTAAAAAAAGGTAAAGCTGTTTTTTAGGAGGACTTGCACTTACTACATGAAGGTGTGAATTTCCATCAAAGGTTTGCAGTTAAAAAAGGTTTCCTCCAAAACCAGTAGCTAATGATGAATGTGTCTTCTTCATCTTTTATTCCATGCTGTACTCTGAGAAAAAAAGGTGCCCCTTCCCCAAAAAAGCATTTAAACAAAATACAGAACCTGAAATATGAAAAGCAAGATGGCTAACAGTGGACTAAATCAGATGAGCATATTACTATAATGAACTTAATTACATGGGGAATTTATAATTATTTTATATTGCTTTTAAAAAAATCTGGTGTTGAAGACTCTGTAGGGAACAAATAGTCTCAAAACCAAACTACTGGTAACATTTAATACATGCACCAGAAGAACAAAGATCCCTTTAAGCTTTTGTAAAAAACTGAGGAAAGAGAAAAACAGGGAAATAATACACTGTATATCATAATATAGTTGTATGTTTAACGGTAATTATTAAAAAGGAATTTAAAATCATCTGCTATCCCTTCCCGCAGTTTTATGCACATTCTGAATACTTTTTAGCTACATTATCTTGTACATAAATGCATAAAGACATATATCAGCCTTTATGTGTGAATAAAGATGAGTGAATTAATAGCTCTTGTCTTAAGCTAAAGCTCTTCTACTGTCTAAATCTAAGCAGGTATTAAAACTCGAGGGGCCAGTTTCTAATCTGTTATGCCACTGTAAATTAAGAGTGATTCAAAGGAACTGAAAGTGGTGAATCCTAATTTCACAAAGTGTAACTGAGATTTGAATTTGGCCTTAGGTTCTATGAGTTACATCATGAGCAACTGCAGCAGTATTATGTGTTGTGGAAGAAAGTGTTCCCCCCGAGTGACTGTGGCAGAGTTAGCCCCCAGTTATTTGGTTACGTGAATTTGAAGTATTAACCTGTCTCATTTTCAGAGTTTCCTATTTTGTCTCTGCCCATGGATTAGGCAGCTGCTCCACTGACTTTATGGTAATCCTGGGGAAGAAGAGCTATGCATTTGCATGCTGCAAGTTAATTGTGAACTTAAAAAACCTCCTCCCCATGCCCTTCCTCTTAAAAACAGATATTGCAAATCTGTATTCACTCTTTTCCTTCTTGAGCTCTGCATAGGCGTTACGAGCTTTCCAATGATATCCTTGGGGTTTTACATTCAACCTAACATATGGCATGTATGTGAGTCTATTCTCAAATTTGTTTGAGTTTATGTGTGATTGGGAGCAGTTAGCTGGGTGAATTGCTGAATCATGGAACAATTATGGCAGGAATCCTCTGTTTTTGTGTTTTTCTACAAATGATATTGTACTATGTTGCATTCACTTCAGTTCTTGGCAGGACTGCTGAAAAGTAAGTTACAGCTGTTGCCATCTGGTAACTTTTGAAGCAATTTCCCTTACCTGTTTCTGTTGCTTAATAATTCTTTGTTTACCCTATACAGGTAACCTGATCTTCAGTCTCATAGCAAATAGTCACCTTTCAACTGTCTGTCTTCTTCTTTTGTCATTCTGTTAAAGGCTAGTTTCTTACAATGTAGCTGAGTCTGACTTGGGGAAAAGGTGCAACTGGCTCCCCCATGGAGAAATAGCTTTCTGTAGCTTTTCCCACATCCTCAGAGAACTGTTTACAGCTGTAGCAATTCTCTGCAGACTCTGCTCCCACCAAAAAGGTGATGTTGAAGCCATTCTCTTGCTTTCTCCTTGCCAGACAACTGTCCCAGTCACTAGTATTAGGTGGGCAACTGCAGCATTCAGAGGAAAGCTAATCATTTGCATGGATGTTAAAAACAACAGGAAAAATTTGTAGAAAAGAAAAAATTATGAAAGTTTATTAAATGCAGTGGACCCCTGTCTCAGGACACCTCTGAGCTAAAATAATCTGAAGCTGAAAAATATCTGGGAAGGTATTGCTGTGTGCTTGCTCTGTGTCATCTGCTTTTAGAGATGGGACACTGGGTTAGAAAGACCTTTGGTTTGTCCCGATGTAGTTCCTATTATGTTCATACATTAAAAATCAACTTCTGAAATTGAGCTAGAAAAAAGCAAAATTAAAGAAGAGTCATCTGCCCATCTCTGTATTTAAACAGGCAAGGTTAATTGACAATTGACATGCATTTACAGCGCTTAAGCTGAGCAGGAACAATACTTGAGAATTGCATTTCTATCCTACATACTTCTAACTTCCTTTTTTTCTATTCATCTAATGTCAAATGAGATTTTGGTTTCTTTATACAACTGGTAAAAGAAAGTTTCTGCCTTTCTCTCTTCCTTTAACTCTGAATTTAACCTCAAAATTCCTTTAAGCACCTGTCCAGTAACATCACCCTGAATAGTGTGCCAGAAAATATCTCACTGGTGCAGCTAACACAAAGCTGCAATCATGAAAAATAGTCTGCTATTTTGTGGAGCAGAATACTGGAGTGCAACAGATGATCTTTCTCAGTGTGACAGTTTGCACAGCAACTGGAAATTCTGTCCTCCAGAATTCAGCTAAAGACACAGCAAAACCTGCAGAAAAAAACATCCCCTCAATTAAGATCTGGCATATTTGCCTGTTAATTTGACTCATGTCCCACTAGTTTTGCGTGCCTTAAGTGACTTTAGACTTGGGAGTTTTAATAGCAATTAGCAAGCACTTTTGCCATTAGTCTCTGACATTCTCTTTGCAAAGCCACACTTAGCTAGCAAGATGGGAGCAAACAAATGGACAACACAGGAGTGAAAAATGTACAGTGTACAGAGTTCACCAGTATAAAAGACTATTTCAAAAACTGTCTGGAAGATGGTTAAAACAAATTACTCACCTTCCAAAATCCTCAGGTAGCCAGACTTATCCAAAGAGTGAACTTTGAGGTTAAAGTAATGTGATCCAAACTGCATGGAAGATAGATAGCTGGTTGGGAAGGAAACGTTGGCTGAAATAACTAACTGACAAGCTGTTATGCCTCATCTGATCCCACACACATCAGGATCGGTCTTGCATACATATTCTTGTTTATCTTCCTACCTCCCGTATGTAAGAGTTGCTTCCTAATTTCTATCACGTCCACTTGATGAAATTTTATAATGGTAATTTCGTTTTTCAACATTATAGTATGATATCTTATTAGTGACTTTACTGTTTTATTAACCTGAATAAATCCTGCCATAGTAACAGGTGTTACAAGCATTTCAATCTGATTTACGTAAGAAATTTCCAAGCTAACAAGAGGACAGAATGGCTACCCCAATGCTAACTCATGGAAACCTGATCTATGCTCAGTATATTTCTTTAGGACCTTTTATTTGTTCCAGAAAGAATGAAGGGTTAACATCTGGTTCAAGGACTGCTGCTGCTGTAAGGACCAGTGCCTTTATGAAGTCTTTAACAATTCTAAGACTAAATTTTATACAGTTAATAGAGTATAAACAAGGTTTTTTTGGTTGTGTGAAACACTGGAAGTTCTTATTCCTTGTTAAGGATAAATCAATTTTTGCAGTAGAGAGAGGAAGAAGGGAGAAGGCACCATTTTGAATAAGGAGCAATGAGTAAGCAGCCCCAGTGAAGAGAACTATGTGTGAGTCAGTGCTTCTCTAAACTCCCAAAGGTATTATTTTTACTTCAGATCTAAACATGCAGGACTAATTTGGCTATAGTGGATGGCAAATGCAGGTTTATTTGTCTCCTCTTCCACATTTTTCCATTTACCCACTTCACCATCGTGAAAGGAGTTAGTTGTACAACCTTTTTTATCTCTGCATGTCTTGAAGAACTTGCACAAGACAGCAACAAAGTACCATCCTCCCTCGTGTTCCTGTGTAGTGGTGTATCAGCCAAGTCACCATCTAGTTCTTGAAACAGCCAGAGTACAGCAGAGAAAGATGCCACTAAAAGGATAATAGTGGAGTACAGTTAAAATGATGAGAATTAAGGCACATTTTCCTAACAATTTTTGGTAATGAATAATGCATTTACTAATAAACAAAAGGGCTGCCAAGGACATGACAGATTGGAGATATAGCACTTGAGTTATTGAAAGTGGCAGACAGGTCACAACTTTTATTTGTGTTAATAGCTAACCACCTGTCAGATAAATTGGGAAGTAGATACCTCCACAGCAGTGCCAGCAGGCGCCTTTCAGAACTGCGAGAAGGGACCAAGAGGACAGACAGCCTAGCTAGCTATCGTGCTGGCAGCTGAGAGATGTCTGTTCTTCTCTCTTGTAGTTATACCTATGTGGTAATATCCGCTGATTAAGAAAGGACTGAATACACTGTTACTGGTTTTGGTAGATACAACCCCAGAGAGCCCTTACCTGCTTGTGGCAAACACAGGATTTAACTTCCTCTTGGCAGAGAGGTCATTACCTACAGTGTCAAATACTGACATGCATAGCTCTACAGCACAAACTGGAAACTCATTGGTACTTATTAAACATTTGGCAGCCCAAGCATTGCCCTCACAGATAACTAAATCTATTTTAGACTTAAATTATTTGGAGGATGACACTGTATGGCACTTCTTCTTATGTTTGCAAACTCGTATGGATCTTAAAAGATATTTCTAGCAGGATTTTTCATGGTTAAAAGGAAACCCAGGACCTATTTGGGTTCAGAAAGAAAAGAGTTCTCCCATTCTTTGATATGATCCCATAGGTGTTTTCAGAAAAAGAGGTACACTCTACATAGTTCTCCACTTAATTTAACTGATCAGATAACTAATCCATTTCTAACAGTTCTAATTTTAGTTTCCTCCTCTGCCTGACAACATTTGAACCTACCCTACCATTAAGGACTTACAGGATTGATTTTGATCCTACTCCCCACTCTGTTGAAGCTATTTCACTTTACACAGAATAATTAAATACTCCGTAAGCCACAGAGAAAGAGAACAAGAGTACATATTACCCTGCAGCCCAATGATTACATTGCATTCAGATATAAGCTGTCATCACAGCTACTTGCACCTACTGTTCTGTTTAAAGAAAGGCCTTTAATCCAGCATTTTCACTTGCAGGTGATGCTTTAAACCCTATACTAATGTGATACTAGCTATCATATTAATTCATGTCCTGGGATTTTTTTGAGAAGACCTTGTTCTTGAAGTTATTTCAGGAACAAAGTTCTAGATTAATCCCAACCTTCTATAACTACTGTAGGTGTTTTAAGTAAGGACAGTAGTTTTCAGAAACTCTTCTTGTACACAAAGGAAAGAGCCGGACATCTTCAAAGCATAGTTCACATCTTAGGTAGTTCCACTGCTGTCTGAAAGTGTCTCTCTTTCTTCACTGACCATGTGAGAGGTTTGGGTAACCGTTGTCCTTTCAAATTTATTTTAATATGATATGAATATAAACTTTTTTTTAAGATTTTCTCAAATTCATTTGAAGTGCACAAAATACAGTTGCATCCACAGTACTTTCTTGACCTGGGAAAGGTACTGGGAAAATAAAATCTGTTCTTACAGATAGTTTGATTTTGCATTAACCATAACCTTGGAACTTCATTCATGGATGATTCTCCTGTTCCACAGAAAAGATATTCTCTACAGTGGCAATTAGTACCTCAGCATAAATGTTTAAGTATGTGCAAAGGAAAACCTGCCCTATTGTGTTGTTATGGCTGTTTTTCAGCTGGGATCCTGATATTTTACGAATGTTACAACTTAGCCAGATGATCAACATATTCCCAATAGCACCATTTGCCAGTAAAATAACTACTGCTGCCTACAGAAGTGTTAAAACCCTTAGACTGAAGCACTGTACATAAAATCTCAGCATTTTTGTTTGCTGTTTCTGTGATTGATAGTAATAAACTTCACTTTTGTGAATGAGAGGCTTCTGTGTAAACACTTGCAGTGTATTACAAAAATGAACATGAAAATGTGTGTTCTTCACAGAGGCTTTTTCCATTTTTTGATATGCGTCCTTATGCCAGCCTGTCTCTGGCATATTCAGAAATTCAGATACCATATGTCCTTATGATCATCTTCAAAACTTCCAAATCCGGGCACTCTCTCTTCAACAAGCTTCTTTTATTGATAAGTGCTGCTGCTGTGGCTGCATCTGCTAAAAGCAACTGTTCACAGCTCCAGTGACTAATCTCATTTAGGTTAATGGTATCTGCAAGGTCACTTGGGAAGGATATGAAGACACTATTATGCACCTGGATGCTGCTCTGTAGGTAGAGATGAAGCGGGAACATAAACTGTTGGAGAGAGACCTGTCATGGTTCTCACAGATTTATAGATTACCCTAATTGTTCTTTAGCATTGGATAAAGTTACCTTAAAATTGAGGATTTAAAAATAAGCAAAAGATACTTGTACAATTTGATTGTTCCTAGAAATTCTAGAGTGAAGAGTTTTGCTATTTCTGAAAAATGTGTTCAGCTGATGAGTATATTTGTTTGAGCTGGAGAGAAAAGACACATAAGACCTTCTTCCACACACCTCTATCTTGTGTTTATGGAGAAAGAAGGATGAGAAGTGAAGCTTCTCTCTCTAGCTCTGTATCTCTCTTTCCACGCCCACCCCCCTTTCTCTTTGTACCTCTATATCTTTCTCTCCCTTTGTCCTACAAAAAAAGTGGTACACAGGCAGTAGGTCCCATTCATACATCTGGCCAGCATGAGAGAGGAATACCTGAATCTGCTGATGGCCTTGATGCAAAAGATTGCTCCTTTCTATCCCATCTGGAATAACAGAAAATCCAAAGTGTATCTCTTGAGTCCTTTTTGGAACTTCTCCTAGAGAAATAATACTTTGCTTGAGGCTGGGAGTGAATTCTCATATCCTTAACTATTTCTAATTATTTAGCAGACAGGATTTGGGGATTTGGACTACTTTGATAAAAGTGCTTTAAAATAAATAGAACAACTTCTGTATTTTAACTGAAGAACATTAGCAAATTAATGTATTGCTGAGTGACTATCATTTGTTGTGTGTTGCAAAATACAGATTGCAACAGTACAATCTCCATTGTTGTTAATTGCTATTGTTAATGCTTTTTAGTTAGTACATGAATTTCAGTGTAAATAGCACTTTCTTTTGCTGCTAGCTTCACAGAATATTTGCATACAGCCATAAATTCCTTACTCATAAAAAACCCTATTAAAAACAATGGAAGATAATATGTTGATAATACATCAGAGGCTTTTGCTAACAGTAGAGGAGAGCACAAAGGAGTGATGGCAAATATCCTTCTGCATAGTCATCTGTCTTGCTATACTCTCACTTTTACTTTAGTTTTGACTTTCCAAAAATACTTTTTTTTGGGGGGGAAAAGTCAATAATTGGAAATACAATTTATCTGATAAACTTTATGGCTTCTTTCAACATTGATTTTGTGTGCTATCATAAATGGATTTTGGCTAAATTTTTTTTACGCTTGCCCCCACTTTCCCTACAAGAAGTTCCATAGCCTTCAGAGCAATTACTGAAGGTGCTGGAGTAACATAGACAGGTCTTTAATGGCATTCAGCAGACGTAGAATCTTTTCTACTAATAACTTTTTCAAACTACCTTTTCCTTGCATCTTCCCTCCATCCCAAATGGGTATGTGCTTGCATAGAGTTAGTCGGAATGGCACCAAATGATAACATGGAAATGCCTCCTTGTCCTGTTTCTGATTTCTCATTAGCAATTCTGTAAATGGAAATGATTCTATATAGTAGGGTCAAATCACTGAGTCACTACTATAATTCAGCTAATGGGATGATTATTTAAGTATTCTTTGTTCTGACGACCTAGGCTCTGCTTTTTGAGTACTATGTATAGACTGTTTGCTCTTGTAGAACTAAGGTCAAGGAACAGTATGCTTTTGTTGATATAGAAACAGCTCAAGCACAACATATAGCTCTGTTTATTGTATTACCTGTGATTTTCATTGAAACAGACTTCCCAACTTGTGTCTGTACTGTTCTTTATTTAACATATAAAGCACTTTATTCCATTTAAATATGAAGTATCTGAGCTCAGAGGAGACTAAATTAGATAAACTGATCCCTGAATGATTCAGAAAGTCACAATTAGAGGTGGATAGTCTCAACATTTAAAGTTTTTAAGCAAACTAGCTGTGAATACTTAAATTTTGGGAGGCAGAAAGATGGATGAAGAGACATACTGTCAGACTAATACTTGAGAGATCACACCATTGCTTACAAACATTGTACCTAAACACATTTGAACTATTTGGTTATACTTCCCTCTTGGCTCTCTTATTTCTGCTGGGAATGGGGGAAACTGTACTTCAGCCTGAAGTTGTTCAGTGCGATTACGTTTATCCAGGGTTTTCCATCTCACTTTGGTGATTATTAGAACTGCTTGTATTCTCAGCATAGCACGCCTTGCCCTGGGTGCTTTGACTTACAAATTTCTATTTTTTTCAGAGTGTGTGTCCATTCAGAGCGAAGACACCTTTGCCCTAAGTTGTTATGGTTCCTTCATAGCTTGACAAAGCCCAAAATAACAGATCCTATTCCAAATAAATTTAAAAAGGATATTCCTTCTGACTTCTGTGGCAACACACTTTTGTCAGAAAGAAAGAAAAAAAAGAAAGACCATTGTGGCCAGAAAGGCCATTGTCAAAATGACGGACTTTATATTCTAAATCAAAAATATAAAACTGGAAAATTAATGGAAATAAATTAAAAGGTCTAAATGCTTGAAAATCTAGGATAAATGTCTTCACTTTTATGCACTGTTCTTCACCTAGAAGTGCAGACAGCTTTTAATAGCTAATATATTCCTTTCTTATAAATATTTTTGCATATTATGCAACTTAAGAATATGTTTTTAAAGGAAAACTAAACAGACATGAGTGGAATCTTCACACTGAGAAATGGCTAGCTTAGTATGCAAGCAACAACACTGTCTCACATTCATTTGAATGCTTGCCATCTGGAACAGATGCATTAGTTGTGGCTTCAGTAATGACATGGTGGAGGAGAAGACCTTCCTCACCTCAAGATTTCCATATTACTTAATGGGGCTCCTCATGTGAGTAAGGTAATTGTATATTCAGCCCAGTGTTTTATTCAGCTGTCATCTTTACTTTATACTATAACCTAGCCATCTTGCTGTATAGTCTTGCTTGAATACATGCAACATTGCAGCAAATATTGTATGAAAGATGCTATTCCAAATAAAGTCATATTGTATACTTGACTTTGTTCTGTATTGATATTGAAGCATTTCTAGAATGGTAATCTTCTATGTACAATATATGTCTAAGGAGATTATATCTTATTTTGCACACCAGGATATCTTTAGAATTGTTTATTATTCATGTTATATTTTAAACTGCTGCTGGTCTATGCAGATTTTAAATGTGTTTGTCATATACCATTAGTCACTGTGTGAAATCTCTCAGTAATAGTTAGTTCTTGAATTTTCTGCAGCTAAGGAGAATTTAACACTGATTGATGGTAGATCACTTAGCTGGTTGGCAGACTTTCCAATTTACGGCAGGAAAATTGCTCTTTTCTTTATGCTCATTCCTTCTTCTGCAGGGGGACAGTAAGATATATGTGCCAGGGTGCACATAACAGCAAGAATCTGATTGGCAATACTGCAGGTCTTTTTTACAATTATGATTTTATCATTTTCAAAAACTGTACTGAATGTCAAGTATTTCAGATGCAATTTTTAAAAACCTCTCTATTTATCAAATGTCGATGATATATCTGTATCATATTTCACATGCAAAAAATGACCTAACATATTTTTGCATGAGGAAATGAGTAAGCTGTCAGCGCTTCATCCTTATCTTCTAATAGTCCCAAATTCTCAGTCCTCTAAAGGCTGATTATCTGTAGAGTGGAGATTAGCAGGAGAAACAAAGATATTGTTTTGCTGTGTGCCGTCTGCAAATATTTCTCATTAACCACTGATTCAATCAAATAATAATAATAATAATAATAATAATAATAATAATAATAATAAATTAGTTATTCTTCAGTGAAAGAAAGATATGGGATAAATCCCTTCCCTTTAACACTCAGTAGTGAGATTTTCAAGACTGTATTTTAAGATTTCACACACAATTCATATGAAAAACTGCAATATGTAATTTTTAGTATCCACTTTCTTTAAAGGAAAAAACAAGATAAAAGTTGTCATGTTTAAAAACATAAAAGTCTAGTGAAATGCCAACCATAAATTTTAGTAAATTTAGCAGTAGATTTTGTATGAAAAAAGACTTCTCTGTAAAAAGGTGTGTTTCTTATTTTCAACTACTGCAAAGACTGAAAGAAGAATCCAATCTTTACCACTTCATAAGGCTTACAAGTGTAAGAGGTTCAAAATGCTTTATGGAAGTGCTGACTTTGCATACTGTTCTGGAACACTCAGAGGTACTTTCTAAAAACATACATATAAGGGGAAAAATAATTGCTAAATTATTGTTTCAAAAAGAAATATAAATTATCGCTGTCGCATTGCGGTTTTAGAGCCATGGAGCACGGCATAACTGACACCTCCAAAACATAGACAGTAAACACGCTAATGAAAACAAATGTGTTAAAGTGTGCTCTAGGGCCCAATTATGCACTTGCTCAAGGACTTCAGTGGGAGTTCTGCATGTAGTGCGGCTGCAGAATGGTTCCCACTAGGAATGAGGCAACTAAGAAAGCTGTTATAGCTACTGTCCCAACAAACCTATTGTTTGGGGAGTTCATTTTCAGCAGCTCCTCCGACATCCCATACTAATGGCAGACCAGTGCTGTTGCAGCTTGAAATTTATGCAAGATCAAGCATGTAATGAAAATTATACCAGTTCATAATTATTATCTTTTATTACTACAGACACTGTGTGGAGATCATAGAATTGCAAATCTAACAGAAGCAATACTTGGCATCTTCTTTTAAAAATAAAAATTCAGTCTGTTTGTAATGCTGAAATGAAGAAAATGGGAACCAGGACAATGGAGACCAGCACTGAAGAAATAGAAAGGTAGTATCTTGATTGAATTTTTCTATTCTGTCTCAGCCAGCTTTTGCCCATTTCTTACATTTGTGCCTGTCACCCTACTATCTTTTCTGTAACTGATCTTTGAAAAATATTCATTAGACAAATACCTATTTCATCAAAAACACAGTCTTAATATTAAGTTCATAAGTTTTCTAAAGTACTATTATGGCTTTGCATCTTTTAACATATAATTATCTTGATCTCTGAAGCATGTAAGCTCTCCCACACTTTCTACTAAGACTTGAGAACTGTCAGCTTGCAATGAATCAGGTTAGTAGTAAGAACTGATCTTTGGCCACGCTAGGTGCACTGGATCTAATCACACTGATGACAGCGGTTAAGAATCACTCACAACTTCTCAGATCTCTGAAACTGAGTCTATGATGGTAAAGGCAAAAATCAATCCTAACTAAACCAGGCCAATCTTTCAAAGAAAACCTTACTAACCCCTGGAAACGTAGGGATCTAAGTGTGCTTTATCAAGCAGAAACTAAGCCCTTAATTCCTCATCTGGAGCAAATAGGCTAGAACATAGCTATCCAAACATACAAAAAGATTCCTGTATGTATTAGGTGGTCAACAAATCTCAGCAACTGGTCTGCATGTCCAAACCCCATATTCCTTCATCCAGGACCATACAATTTCCCACACATCAGGTGGCAGAATCTATACTGCCGTCAGAGACAACCTGGAAATTATGACAATTAGAACAGGTCAGATATCCATGGACCAGTGTCCTTCCTAAAAATCCCACCAACTTCCAAAACCACAACACTTACAAAAATATCTTGTCTAGTAACATTAGTAATGCTGTGGTTTGCTTTATAAGGTAATATAAAATGATGTGACTGATTCAACCAGATGTGGCAACTCAAAAGTTGGTACGACAGGTTGAGGAATGTTACCGTAGGAAAGAAAAAGCAAAATAGAACCTTTAAAAAATATTTTAGGTATTTGATGTTTGCACTGTTGTCAAAAGGGCCAGCTATGTCATATTCATGTTTTCTAAGAATCTCTAGTTGCACATTGGATGTAAGTTTCCAGTTCATTTTGTGGAGAAGCATACTCAATGTACAAATAGAAAGATAGACAGATAGTCAGACAGACAAACAGATCTTGAGTTTGCAAAATCTGATGCAGCTGCAGTGACACTGACTCTCTAACACAAGCTTGAAGAGGCAGTCCTCAATTTTCAGTGCCCATTGATTTAGGGATCCAAATATTTCTACATATTTTTATAGCCATGATGGTCTAAAGATGGAAGAAAAACAAGGGTTTCAGGAAGGGATGACTTTTTTTCATTACAATATTGTTATTGGGAAAATCAGACAAGAAATAGGAATATTTTGCTGCACGTACAGTGATGTAGAATTATCACAACAAAAGACTAAACCAGCTCAACATCCTCACTTTTTCTTCTATTTAATGTTTTTATTATTGCTTTTACTGGAGTTGTAAACAAGTAAACAATAATATAAAGGGAATGATTACTTTTGGTACTGAACAGCAAATCACCAAATTAAGACAAACTGTTTTCTGACATCATCAGAAACCTTGCAAGGCACGATGTGGGATAGATGTAGTGCAAGCCCTGGCAAACTTAAGGATTCTAGGCCAGGAAGAAACTCAGTTTAAATATTGTAGTTTTACTCCTCTGAATAAGTGACCTGGTAATTTTTCACATTTGGACATTTGGGTTAGTTATACATATAAGCAAAATGGAGGCTTCATCATGTCCATGAATGGAAAACACACATCCTCAGGTGGCTGACTTACTGATATTTCATTAGTCTTAAACTTGGTAGTCTTGACTAGTCCTCTTTCTTCTGTGATTCATTCACAGCCTTTGTCCTAATCCTGAAAGCTCTCTATGAAGAGAGAAATATCAGCCGTAGGGAATACTTATCTAACTCTCAGGATAACTAAGTTAAGAAAGTCTGTAATGAAAATTGTGAGAGTCAGAGATGAAGCTTTCTTAAACAAGTAGCAACACATTATGGAATGAGCTGTCAGAACAATCTGTATTTGTCTGTTGCAGTGATTTTAGATCCTACTACAAATAATTTATGCATCTGTTCACAGAAGATATCTACCACCATCACACAGATAAGGAAAAACAAACAAAACATAAGGAGGTTTTATTAATACCAGTTAAAGGTAGAATTCTCTACAAGTTTTTCTTTGGCAGCAATCTGATATATTGACTTAACACTCAGACAGATAAAGTATCAAAATCCGGATACTTATCCAAACAATAATCTAAACCCTTTGATGCTAGTGCTGCTCTTATATTTGAGAGCCTCAAAATCAAAATATTCAGGTTGTTCTCTCCATAAAGGCACTTCAGAAAAATGAATTCCTCATTTCTCTTATTTTTTTCTACAAAATTAGAGAAAATATTTTATTTTTAATGACTTTCCTGTCAAAGTCTATTAGCCATAATGAGTACCTCTGTTTTTCACATCTGCAAACATGAAACTTCAATACTTGTTGAGCTTCTGATGGGTCTCTGAAGCAAAAGTGGCACTCCGTGGAGGAATTACACTGTATTAGAATAAACATAATGAAATCATTCTTCAAAAGTGTATTAAGTTGCACAAGGCTGAGTTTGCAATATCCTAAAATGAGAAGAAAGATCTATTCAAATATGAATAAGTGAGAGATTATTTGCAAGAGAGGGGGAAGTCTAGCTACAAGCACAGGTGCTTTAAAGCACAAACCCACACCATTAAGCTCTGGCACAGCTGTTTCATAATAAATAAAAAAGAGAAACAAGAGAAACACCCATTAAAGTCTCATATGATACAACCTACGAAGAAAAAAGTCATTTGTTTGTAAACTACTATCACATTGACAATGGAGGCCAATTGAGAAAACCTCCAGATCTGACAGGATGATTTTAAACTAAGAGTGCGGAATTGTTTATTAAGACTTTGAGTGACAGTCTAATATATTAAATCAGTTCAGAAGATTGTAAAATGCATTAGCATTAGCAATTTAATACCTCCAACAAATTTAACTGTCACTCATGAGCATATCTGTCCTTGTTAAAGGAAAAAAAACCTGAAGCGCCATCTTTGTCTTGATGGACAATAAAGTTAGAAGAGGCAAAAGCCTTTCTCTGTACATTGGTGATGAGAGAACTGTGTTACATTTATCATAATTAACTTTCACAGTTGGCAGCATTTTTTGGCAAATGTGTTATTTGCTCAAGCTTGTGAAAGAAGTTTTAAGAACTAATCATTGGAGCCAAGCCTTAGCTTGCAATCGTTTCAGGGCTGGATTTTAATCAATTTAGAAACGTAATTACATGCCAAATGTGTACACAGTTACTTTGATTACACACAGAAATTGGGCAGTTTCATAGTCAACTAACTGACTGTAGGCAGTTGGGTGCAAAATACCTCATCTGAATGAGCAGTTGTTAATAACCTTGTGTTGCAGCCATGTGTGGAACAATGTAGCACACTTCTTTAAAAATCAGAATCTTTAAAGGAAATATTTCCAATTTTCAGTTTCATTTAGGTGGATAAATTTTCTACGCTTCTTTTTTTTTAAAATTTTAATTGTCACTATTAATAGAGCAAAAAATAACTTTCTAAAAACGAAGCAGAAAAAAAATCAAATTGAAAAGGAGGTCACTTGAATATACTGTGATTACTTTGCAGTGCAGTAATGAAAAGGATCCCAAATGCAATGTCCATCACACTACAATACAAGAGTTTCAGTACAGAGAACAGAGTAGAGCTGTTTTGATTTTTGAAGAAACAGAATTAACAAATGCCAGACAATCAACATGAATCACTGAATGAATAAAATGCAGTGTTTAGCCTACTGTAATTAACATGCCTGTGTTATTCAGGAGTGCTTAGATAACTACTGCCTGTTTATGAAAATGTTCCTGAATCCTAATATTTGTGTGACATCCAGTATAATTAATTTGACAATTACTGTCAATTATTTGATGGTCTCACATTTGAAAACTTTCAGATCTCCACTCAGGGAGCAGCAGCAGTAGCCCAGTTCCTTTGGTGACCAGTGATGGAGTACATGAACAGCAATGGACAGATGAAATGAATAGTTTGCTTAATAATAATCAGGATTGACAGGTTAATAACGAAGTCACTACCTAAAAAGAAGTCACACTTGTGACTATAATTTGAAACAAATACTTTAATTGCCTCTTAGGATGAATAGTAACAGCATTGCACATAAACAGAGCTAGAAGAAACAGGCATAATATTAAATAGTTTACTCAGGATTGTACCTGCAGTGTTTTTTATACCAATATATTCAACTTACACTCACTCACGGAAAAAATTGTATCTTGGGGCATTTTGTAGGTAAAACAGAGAAATGGGAGGTGACAAACTGAGTGGCAAGAGCAGACACTTAGGACAGCAAGCAGTTCTTATTCTTCCTGTGTAGTAAGAAGTAATAGGAAGCAGTGCTTGCCTTTTCCTGCTTGGTACATGCCCCATTACAAGTTTTGCAGGTAAAGAATTATCCCATCAGTCTCTATTTAATAGGACAGTAGATCAGAGATATCCCTAAAACCAGCTTTTACAACTAAAAATATTGGTGAAATGTTTGTTTTCTTTTTTCTTTTCTACCAGTAGCTAAACACCAAACAGCAAGTAAAATTGTTAGCTGTCAGGTTTTGTTGCTCAGTTGTCAGTTAAAAGATACTTACAAATCGAGCTGTTTAAAATGACTGTTAAAACCACTAGCCAGCTGATTGCTGTAAGTAAACTGGGGATTGAGCTACTCATTGGAAGCTGTTTATCGAAACAAAGGCCACGGTATACAATTAGATGTGATACAATTCTTGAGATCCATGCAGCAGCCCTCACAGATGATGACAGATCAGGCTGGGAAATACCTACCAGTTTCTCCCTGAAAAATGTTCCCACTGTTAGATAATATTCCTAGTGACAGATTCTCAGTGGTGCTGGTGTCGATAACATCACGCAGCTTCCAGCTGAAGAGGCCCAAGCTTCCTCCAGGGCTGCTGGTGTATCACAATTGCTTTGTCCTGTTGTCTGACAAGTCATGAGTAACTTGGTCATGTTGGAGCATGACTTGGTCTCGGGGCAGGCTCACATGGTCTAAGGGTATCCTTCCTTCCTTCCTTGCACTACAGCTGCTTTGTGAGGGCCCTCTCCAAGCAAATCCAGCCACCCATTTTGGTGTCTTTTCTCCCTTTGCTAACTAAACTGGGTTTTTGAGTGCACACAAGGAGTTTGAGGCTAAGTAGTAAAGTGAAATGGGGAACTGTATTGTTATTGTTATTGTTATTGTTATTGATCTTGTTACCTCCCTGATCCAATTGTCCATTTAGTCCCAAAACAGTTGTCCTAGCTCAGCTGAGGGTACAGCATGGTGCCAGGAGTCAATGCGTAAGAGCAGAGGGGAGGCCTGGGACAGCCAAAGTCAGCACTTCCCCTGAGGAAAACGCTCATCAATCTTCAGCATGAAAAGGATAATACAGCAACCATTGTTAATATTGAAGAGTTTAAATTTAGAGCCTTCTCCAGCTGATTTGTTATTCAACTTCTCTGTAATTTTACACCTTGATTATTGGTTTATTCCTCTTCACCACTGAAAGTGCATTACTCTGATGAAAAAAAGAAATGCCATCTCTTTTGCTCATTCCAGTGCCTTTTGGAAGAATTGCTGTCTCCAGATGTTCCCATCTCTGATACCACAATCAATTCTCCATACTTTCTTCCCTTTTCATCTAGCACAATGAAAGGGAAAACCTTAAACAATGTTTTATTTGGAAAACAAAACAACAGAAAGTAAGTATCATTTACTGGAATTTAACCCTTTAATCAGTTTTCTTCTCTCCTCCGCTCTTCTCTCTTTTCTGTCCTAGAATATTGGATTCTTTTCAAGTCTAATATCTGTTCAAACTCTGGATAAAATTAATCCATAAAAGAGCTATGACAAACTGGGAATAGAAAACCCTACCTGTAACCTCCTTTTTACCATTAGATGTACTAATTAGGCCTCCCCTTTCAGTTGTAATTACAGATTGTCCTTCTTGTACTGGTGAATTTTTTTTTCCTAAAGAACATAAGAAAACCAGTTTTATCCCTTATTGTAAAACTACCATGCATTTAAAAAGCTGTATACTTCCTACATGATTTTTTTATCAAAATTGTACCATTAAGAGGCAGTTTAGAGAAATGATGACTTTTTATAACTTGATCTTAAAGCTGAGCAAAATGTTCTGCAAAATGTAGATTTACAGACCTGAATAATTCATTTAATCTGTGAAACATGATTGAAACCATGTTTAGAAAGAGCTGCCTTGGGCCTCCAAGGCCAAAGGGAAAGTATTACATTTGAATGAGTTTGATTTTGTACTTCCTTGAAACATAAAGTGTCAGCATGAGTGCAGAGATAATAGCAAACCCTCACAGGGGGTTTGTCAGGATAAAGCCAGTAAGATTGTGAGGTGCTTTGATAGTACAGTAATAGGGGTCAAATAAGCGCCTAAGGTAGGTAGGTACATCCAGAGCAGAATACCTTTCTAATATATTTTTTTAACTATGTAGCATTTATGGACAGGTGGTGAAATTTCAGGTGGTTGCTTGAGCAGTTGTATTCCAATCACACAAGTTGCAATTCAGTTTGGACACCAATGTCATGCTGTTTGTTCAAAGGTGTCAGGACCCCCAAGCACAATGCCCCAAAAAACATTCTGCAGCTTTCCTATCACAATGAATTAAAAAATGAAACAAAATAATCTCCTTCCTCCAAAATCCAAACAAAACATAGTGTAAGGGGGCTTTTCCAAGAAAAAAAAAACACGTACATATAAAAAATATATAAAAGTAATTGTGAACTATGTTCTTTCCTTCTAGCTCCTTTTTCTCTGCTGTAGTTTTAATTCCAGACCAGGTCATGTACAAATAGCTGAGCTTCTCCACGCTGCTCCAGTCCATAAGGTTCAATCATTCTCTAATTAGCAAGTTGGTGGTTGGTGACAGAAAAATATTGAAGTTTATAGAAGTGCTGAGCCTATTCCTCTTACAACACATCACATTCAATTTGCTTATTCTGGAAGGTAAGAAATTGAATGTGCAATGTAATTTGGTCAAGCTTTGGAAAGTGAATATTTAAGTTGTACTCAACTGCTGTTTTTTTCAAGACAAGTTAAAATACCAAAAAGCAGCACAAG
This sequence comes from Aquila chrysaetos chrysaetos, assembly GCF_900496995.4. Classification (NCBI taxonomy): domain Eukaryota; kingdom Metazoa; phylum Chordata; class Aves; order Accipitriformes; family Accipitridae; genus Aquila; species Aquila chrysaetos. Next base: position 8,041,351 of record NC_044012.1, read on the forward strand.
AATACATTGTTTGTGTTCGATAAGCATGTCTTAAAAAAAGGGGGGGAAAAAGGTACTTACTAGTAGAAAGTGAAGTGTGCTGAATGTGCAAGGCAATGTGTATTTTCTAGGCTTGCTGATCCATGTAAATCTAACATTAATCTAAGGAAAACTGGTGTGCTACGAAGGCTTTCCCTGGTGAGAGGTGATGATTTTTTTTTTCCTTTTTACTAAAGAAGGCAACCAGAGCAAATGTGGTTCCAAATGATCTCTTCTTGAATGGCTTTGTTTTCTTTTTGAGTAGGTGTCTTCTCCTTAGATGTATCAGATGCCTTAAAGAAAAGGAAGTGGTATTCAGATAATACCTAAATTCCTCATTACCCACAGAGTGCATTACATCATGTTGTTGAATGAGTGCTGAATGCTTCTGCACCCTGAACATTCCAGAACAATCAATAAGGTCTGGGAGACGGTAAAAAATTAGAAAAGGAAAGCTTCACATTATCAGTAGTGCACAATATATGGAGGCACTGAAAAATAGTTTTATGGCTATTCCATCAGTGTATGAAACCCTCAGAAAGACTGAAATTTGACTGTTTGAAACAAAAGCAGTATTTATAACCATCAAATATCAGCATACTAGAAAGCTACAAAATGCATTTGAAATACGGAATTTAGGTTCACATGATGGAATTCAACAACTCACAGTGTTTGTTATTTCTCTCCACTGGGCTCAGTACTATATTCCGGGGGGGGGTGGGGGGGGGGGGGGTGGGCAGAATTAACATTGTTCAATGATACCCTAAAGATGGGAGGTACAGTCATTTATTTTGTATTGCTGTGTGTTTTCACTTTAAGCAGTGGAAAAGGCACCCAGTGCATAGGATGTGCACCTAGGGAATATTTTAGCAATCTAAATAAATGATACAAAATAAATACTGTCATCGCTTCTCCACCTGTGAGGCAGCATGCTAGTGCCTCATATTCAACAGTGAATATTTTCTCTCAATTTGATATAGAGTCAAATCCCTTTGCTAGTCAAATGTTTCTGCAATGTTTTTGTTTAGATGAAAAGAGATTTTGTTGTTGTTGAAATAATTTCAAGAAAAGAACTTCCAGCTCAGAAAGCCAGTCCACTCTAATACACGCTGCAGCAATCTTCTACAAATACAGGTCCATGCACAGATTCCTTCGTGTTAACGAAGACCCTTCACAAATTCAGCTGGGTTCTTTAGCAGCTCTTTCCAACACCTCCATTTTGAACTGCAACATCTGCTGAAGAAACTTGTGAATTTTTCTGAGACTGTTTATTCCTCCCCATGTGCAAAGTCTGTAGTGTAACAGCTTTGTTCCCAAGATCAGCATGATTTTTAACCAGTATTATTGTTCTAAAAGCATAAGTGTTCTTACTGACATGTGTGGCTGCACAGAATGGTTCCAATTAGATTCTGGTGGCAGTAAATAGCACTATTTTAGTCATACTGACATTTTTGTTGTGGTGGTGTTGTTGCTGTTTCCTAGAAGATGACTTCCAGGCAACCACAGACATTAAAATATAACAACACAAACAGATATTATGGATTTAATTCAGTGGTTTGAAATATATCAGCCAACGTTAATTCCCACATCCCTTTCCAGTCCATTAAATACTCTATTTTTTAATTGAAGTTATAATATTTATTTGCTCATTCTCACCTGTTTTGGTATGCTACATTTCTTCAGTAATTTCTCTAGTGATTTGTGCTTGGATTAGTTTATTCCTTCCATTATCTCGATTTAATTGTCCCCTATCATACAGAAAAGGCTGTGTGCCAATTTCAAGTTGATGTTACATAATTTAGATTCAACTTTGTTTTGAAAGTTTCACAAGCAATGAGATTCTCATTGTTTTATAGAAAATAATAATAACCATATTATCTTATCAAAGAAGCTGCCATCAATAAACGTGAGACCACAGTATTCAAAGATCAAACTTTCATTTCAGCAGGTTAGAATTTACTTCTGTCAAAAAGGAATCTATTATTTTTCAGTGAAATATATATTACCAGCATATTAGAGCAATCTTTCAGTATGTTGTAAAATATGTCATTTAATGCCTGAAATATTTGTTAGTTGAAAAGTGCATCCAACCTAACATGATTGGGCTTTGGTTGTAAATCTCTGCTTATTAACAGTCACTGAAGGGAGGAGGTCTGGGTTTATATATTTTCATTTCACTGATTCTAATTTTTGCATGAATCATGTGAGACGACTTAAGCTCATAAGCTTTAAGTTGATGCTTTGAATTCATTGTTTGTTGCAACAGTAATTCAAGTAGGCAGGACATCTGTGTACTGATCGAAAGTCTGGGAAATGCTACAAATTGTCAGGTTTTTATTAAGCCAGTGGTGTACAGAAGCCAGTTTATGCTCCACTACTAAAAAGCAGTGTGTGAATTACCCAGGACAAGGCTCACCTCTTGTGATGAAGAGAAAAAGTTAAGGCTGTTGTGTTGTCTCAAGTCAGCCGTGCCATGTAAGGAATGTCAATGAGATGAGAATGAATCTGCAATCTGACCACACCTGGCTGCAGTTTTAGCCCCGTGGTCCTGCTAGCAACTGGAAAATGCTAGAGAGCACTCTCAGTGTTTTTTAAAACCAGCTATACGTACAGCCATTTCATAACCAGAGGAGGGCTGAGTAAGCACTTCTGCATGAGCATTCAGAGGTTAAGGTTTTATAAAAAACGATGCTCCTAGAAAGGTCGTCTTTGTTTTATAACAGTCCTAAAAATCAAACCAAAGCTCTCTTTCTGTAGTAAAGTAAAGCTAAATTATTTTCGGTACTTGGAAAACAAACAGGAATATCCTCTCCCCCTCAATGCAGTTACCAACAGTGTCTAAGAATATGGCCTGTGGGCTGACTAGATCAAATACAGTTGCATGCTGCAATCTCAGTAATTCACAAGAACTTGAAGTGCTAATTCTGCCATTTGAAATTTATTGCAGAATTTAAATCTGCTGTATGTTGTTCAAATCAAGGACATTTATACAGATTTCAGTAAAGCCTGGGATGAGACTGTAGTATTCACGTTAGGGGATGATGTTACAATGAATAGACTTACAAAGAGAAGGTGATTAATTTAAAAAGCAACCAGAAAAAGACACATCATGTACATATATACACATCTACAGCAGACAGTTAGTTTCCCGTTTTTGACACCCTTTTTAACACAGAACTGAATAAATCCCCATATTTCAATAATATGTGTAAATCCAGTAACATTGTAATTCCAAATTGACAGATCAGTAGGAGGCTAAAATAAAATAATAATAATAATAATTTAGAAAGGGAGACATTATGGAATTGCACCAAATCCAGATAGTAGGCATCACGTTAAGGTAAAGTCTCTGGGCTGGATTCATCAAAGAGATAGCAGACAGAGTTTCTGGCAGTTTCGAATTTCAATGAAAGAACAGTATCCTTATTTGTCATGTGGAGAGGCAGATAAATGCTGAATATTTCCAGCAATAATTAACATGGGCCAGATAACCTCATTAAAAAGCATGAGGAGCTTGGAGAAGTAAACCTCAGTGAGGATCCATTTGCAGACTCCCTTCTAGTCCCTCCATCAGAAGTCAATATTGGACCCTTGAGCCCGGCCATGAAATTAAAAAACCCTGCAGATGATCCATATCTTCCTGTTGCTGCTCTTGCCAAAACAGGCTCCCACTTCTTCAGTCAGGATGACTCCAGCGCATCTTGTCTTGATTACTGATAGAGAATTGCCAAGGTGAAAAGTCATCTTTAAAAGGCAGTATAGCCTGGAGTCATAATATCTGTTTTCAGAGATTTCCATCAGTTTCATGGACTCCAAAATGCGTCGTTTTCCTAATGCAATTCTACTTATGGAATACAAACAACCCCAGTAAGGTATACGGATAATGAACAAAGATAAATATCAGGATTTTTCTGGACAAGTAAGTTCCAAAGTTTTCTCATACAGAGAATGACCTGCCAGCTGCCATTTCATCTTGGAAAAGGGGGATTGCAGCTGAGGTATTTCACTGTAGTTACCATGGCTGTAGGTCAGCACAAGGAAAGCAATATGTCAGACTAAAAAATCACACAGGGCCTTAAAGATCAAATCCCAACCTATTGAAGTTCTGCTTTCAAATCTTCCGATGGCCAGGATTCCTCAAGTTTTTATAGCAAATACTTCTTTATTTAGTGCTTAAAATTTTATGTCACACAAATCAAGCCAAGAAAACAAAGAAAAAGATGGCCATGCTGTGGATAACTATGTATTCAGAAATTTATGTAGAGATATGGTGCATTCTTTTTCACTAAGTCTTAAGATTCAGACTGGATGTTTCTGAAAACTTTTTTAGTTCAACCAGAAGTGTTGAGAGAGGTCAGACTGATCTCCTAGTGGCTTCTGCAGTCTTAAAAATTATGAATCTGAGAAAATCACCCTAGAATCATGGAATGGTTTGGGTTGGAAGGGACCTTAAAGATCATCTAGTTCCAACCCCCCTGCCATGGGCAGGGACACCTTCCACTAGAGCAGGTTGCTCCAAGCCCCATCCGACCTGGCCTTGAACACTTCCAGGGATGGGGCATCCACAACTTCTCTGGGCAACCTGTGCCAGTGCCTCACCACCCTCACAGTGAAGAACTTAAAATATTTAAATATTTGTATATTAAATGCTAACTATAATATTAACTATACTGAATATCTAAATATTAAAAATATGTGTGGAATTGATATAAAATATTATTGTCCTTTGGTAACACATGCAATCCCTTTGAAGTGACTTGTGTATAGGTAAGTATGTAATAACTAAGGTAGAAAACAAGGGAGAATTGGTTTTGATAAATTAGGGAGACCACAGAAAAAGGCAGGAGTGTCAAATTAACATTGAATGAATACGTCAGTGGAGGTTATGGACGAGTAGTTCAGGGAAGATCAGAATTTAGCTGCTTAGACTGCTATCATACTGAGTTGTCCTTGTTTCAGCTGGGATATAGTTAATTGTCTTCCTAGTAGCTGGTACAGTGCTATGTTTTGAGTTCAGTATGTGAAGAATGTTGATAACACACTGATGTTTTCAGTTGTTGCTAAGTAGTGTTTAGTCTGAAGTCAAGGATTTTTCAGCTTCTCGTGCCCAGCCAGCAAGAAGGCTGGAGGGGCACAAGAAGTTGGCACAGGACACAGCCAGAGCACCTGACACAAACTGGCCAACAGGGTATTCCAGACCATGTGACGTCCCATCTAGTATAGGAACTGGGGGGACTGGGGGGGGGAATCGCTGCTTGGGGACTAGCTGGGTGTCGATCGGCGGGGGGTGAACAAGTGCACTGCGCATCATTTGTACATTCCAATCCTTTTATTATTACTGTTGTCATTTTATTAGTGTTACCATTATCATTATTAGTTTCTTCTTTTCTGTTCTATTAAACCATTCTTATCTCAACCCATGAGTTTTACTTCTTTTCCTGATTTTCTCCCCCATCCCACTGGGTGGGGGGGGAGTGCGTGAGCGGCTGCGTGGTGCTTAGTTGCTGGCTGGGGTTAAACCACGACATGAGTATTTGAAACTACAATGTTGCTGCTTACTAGTGAATAGCATAATAAGAACAGGAAGACCTTTGAAAGAGAGAGAGAAAAGAAAGTATTTTTGATGGATCCTGTAGTGTATTTTCAGTTTAAAACGTAACTTAATCTGCATTAATATATGCTGCTTCATAATAATACAACAATATTTGGTTAATGCAATACTTTTTTCTTAGCACAGAGACAATTGTAGGTGTTTCTTGTTCTGCAAGCCTGTGCTTTCATGAGATAGATTTTGTGTGGCACTGTAGAGTGATTTATGTGTGTAAGCAAAGTCAGGAGAAAGTCACAGATTTTAGTATTCTCTAGTACTTTCTTTAACTTGAGCAGTACTTTCTGTCCTGTTTCTTTGATGTACTGGATGCTCGATATCGCTAGCAATATAAATCCTTGCTTCAATCTTATTTACATAGACAGAAGTTATGTAGTGACAAGGTCCCTTCAAGGCTTGAATGGTTTGTTAATAACATGTACTAAATAGCATCTGGTATCAATCTTGTCCTACAGACATGCCTGTAGTGATTTAAAGCTTTCATTCTTTGAATTCAAAATCTAATTTTTAATGCACTTTCTGTCAGCTGTCTTCACAGCTTTTAAATGAGATTCTGTCATCTTGACATATTCACAGATACATTGAAATTTAACTAGAAAAAAATGAAATAAAAACTTCTCATGTCTAAATAAAATGCCTATTCATGCTCATATATATTTTTGATTGTTATTGGCTTTCAGTTATTTACTAATATAGAAATCAATAACATTTTATTTACTGAATGGTAAAACAAAAAGTAACTGCTTGTGTGATTTGAACATGATTACTTAATTGTTTTCCAAGGTGTTATTATTAATTAAGTTACAAAACAGCCATAGACCTTCATTTTTTAGATTAACTGATTTGTAAAGCCCTCAATTAACAATTTTACCTGCAAAGCCACACAGCAAATTGCTCCGTGAATGCTACGCTTCCTTTGTTTTTTCACTCATCTGCAAAATCCACATGTTCAAAAGCAGAAACAGGGTAACAATAGAATATCTATCATTGTAGGATGCCTATGGGAAATTGTGTTTCAAACTAATACCTTTCTCCTCACTGACACTTCTATCTGAGCAGCCATTTTAAAATCTATTTGATATTCAATGAAGACCACTAGCTAGCATCAGTTTGGGAAACTCCTGAAATGGAGCATATTGGTATTAACTCTTTGGACCTATACAACACAGATGGGTATTGAAAAGAATGCCTTTAGGCATAATTAAACCACTATGAAGACATCTTTGGCAATGGTGGTGATCAATATTTTTAGTTTTCCCATCACTAAGCCATGCACGTATTTCTGAGACTAAACTGCACCTTTGACTACACTTAAGGCCAGCTTCAAGAAAAAAAAACCCAAACATTTACTTAGGGCCCAGCCTTTATGGAAGGTAAGGAAAAAAGAATTCCCAGGTAAATTAAGTTAAATAGCAGTTGTGCAACCCAGTGTGTAAGCGGAAGGAAAGACATGCCTACTTCTTACTGTCTTTACCCACCCCTAGGTACAACCTGACAAGATAAAAATTAGAAGGAAAGCCCATTAACTGATTCTCTTCCCTCTTTAGTTGCCTTCTGTGTCTTTTGACCAGCAAAGATTGATAGCTCCAGAAATGACAACATTTGACAACTGAGCTCTCTGTGACGCCACTGGGAGAAAGTCTGGGAGGTTCACGCTGGTGCTTCATTTAGTAGCATAAGCAGGGTTGGCCAAAGGAGTCACAACCTTGCCAGTCCAGCTGTCACAAGTGATGAAGGGGCTGTGACAAAGGTCTCCAACATAGTGGCAGTGGGTAGTGCCAAGTAGACTTTTCCCTGAGGTTAACCAAGAATTGGACACATTAAAATCCCGTTGCTGAATATGACTGATGTGAATAGAGAGCTGCCTAGAGTCTTGGAATTGGTGATGATGTTTAACAGTCATTCGTCACCTTAATATGTCACCATTCATTGAAGGGTATCAAAGTGCTTTACAAACTTTTATTAGGCCTTGAAATATGCTAAGGAACATTATTTTCCTGTTTTACAGGTGACTCTTAAGTAGCTGCTCCACAGTCACAAGTGGATCAGTGACAGACTCAGACATTGAATGAGTAAGTCCCGAATGTCATCCATCTCTGATTACTGAAATATACATTTTCATGGTGTTGAAAAAAATGGAAGAATAAGTAAGTTTTTGTTCCTACAAGTTAGTTCTGGTCTTAACTTCACCTCACTTCACGTTACTTATTGTATCTGTTTGTTTGTTTTGTAGAACATTAAAACCTAGGCAAAAAAGAGTAGAACAGTTGGATACAAGGCTTAAACTACTAAATGCATATGATCAAAACTGACAGAGAATTTAAGAGTAAGATACAAGTAAGGCCACTGAGAAATAACAATAAAGAACTATATCTTTATTTTTAAATGAATTGTTACAGGAAAAGCCAGAGGGGCCATGAGCCTGTTGTAATTGATATGAGGGATAGCATATGTCAAGGGACATATACTTGTATACTTCTTTCCCAGGATTACCTTCTGCATGTCCTTAGTCATCCATATTGGCTGCCCTTTTTAACTCCATATGTAGTCTTTTTTGGATGTCATACCTAATCTGTTATATATTTTTTCTGAGATTACGTATGTACCTCTTGGGGATAAATTAAACACTTCCATGTAGTTTCTGCCTTACATCTCTCTCTATGTATCCTGTTCAATTTCTCTAACACTTCACACATTATTCTAAAGTTTGTTTTGCTTAAATTAGCATCTTTAAATCTTTAATTCTTTAGTTCTATGTTGTGTCCCTTCTTGTGCTTGTTATGATATATCTAGAAAGTGTTGGGAAATAATTGCAACTTTGACATTCATATGGACCTCTCTCATGCCCAGATCTCCTGTCTGAGGCTCAGAACTCTACCTGAATGCATCCAAGAGATTCTGGTAGCTCTGAAGACCCCATGTTTACCTGTGATCCAGAAAAGCACGCAAACAAATGCCTGAGCCTGGCTGAGTTCCCCATTACTAAATTAATTCCCTGGAGTCACCGGTTTTTACTCTTGCTATAATTTTTCTAACACATAGTAATTTTCTAGCAATTTTTTTCCCCAAGCATAATTACTCTATCTCAGCTGGACTTCCTCTGAAGTTTCCTTTCTAAATGCTCTCAAAAGATCACTCTAAACTATTCTCTGTGTTTATGGTAGACAAATAAGAAAACACTGGTATAAATTTCAGTAAAGAGTTAGACTTACTATAAGGGTGGTTAAGCACTGGAATTGGTTGAGGTGGTAAAACCTGCATTACTGTAGACTATTAGAATGTTAGGCAAGTTAGGCATGGCTTCAGTCTAGCTTTACCTTGGTAGGGGGCTAAGACATGCCCTCTTATATTCTATTACTCTAAAATGGAGTATGACAAATTATTCTTCACTTATAGAAGTCTCATGCAGATTTCTCTGTAGAGCTCCATTGTACAGATCATCTAGGTATCTTTGCCCTGATAACATTCCATATATATATATAAATTTAACTGCACAAGGTTTTTCTCCTACACTGTCCTGTCTTCTTTCTTTCATCTGACAATAAAGCTTCTACAGTAACAATGTCTTTTATTCTGTTGTGAATTTAAATTCTTTCTTTTCTAGCTTTGATTTCACACACAAACGCCTTCTTTTAACCAGGACTGGTCCATGAAGAAGGCAGGTATGAAGCGTCAATGTCTTCTTATTAAAACTTTGGAAGTGTAAGTAGAAAACGTGCTTTGTTTTTAAGAAAGCCATAAAAAAGTTATAATTTGAGATTAGCTGCTCAATAAGGAAGGAGATACTGAATATTTTTCATCTCTCATCAACTCAATATCAATTGTTATCTCTTCAATATCAATTGTTATCTCTTTTCCTGCACTTTCCATTTTATGTGTAATTATTATTCATCATAGTTATGAAGTGTGAATTATGAATTATTCATGAATTAATGAATAGCTTAAAATTTGAAATTTAACATCCAAAATGCATTCTGTGTTGCTCATTTGCAACTAGTCCTCTCAATTCTGTATTATGGTTTGTCTCCTGATTGTCACACTAATCTCTTGCTGCTCTTGGCTTTGTCATTTGTGTGGTTCAACAAAAATGGTCCCAAGAAAGGATCCTGAAGGCTTCTTCAGGAATGCAGCATGGCTTAGTTGAAGAGGGTCAGATTCGTTCTGGATACACTTTTGAAATAAATTATGAAAAAGAGTTCATGAACCTTGACTCAATAAAAAAGGGAATAATTTTCCACTTGATATTCTTTTTCATGCTTATTTCAATTGAGGATATGCTCATGAAAGAGTAAAAACAATCAGCTTTTTACTGTATTTTATCTGGTGGAAAAAAAATGGAGGATTCAGATTTGATGGAATATTCAGATTTTATTCAACTACAGGTGAAATATTTAAGTCCTGCAGTCTATATTTAAGATTCTCTCACTGTGCATATTAGAGACATTTCCCTGATCTATTTTGCTTACCCAGAATTTAGAATTTAGTGATGAAGATTAATTTATCCAAGTACTTAAATGTGTTTCAGATAATGCTCATGACAAGCCAAGCATCATTAAGATCTCCAGAGTCTTATCATTAACTACTCTTCTCATGGTGCTGAGTTTACCATTATGAACTGGCAAAATTCATTTAGGCTTAATAAAACAAATACATTTGTCCAATTTTGGATCAATAGCTCTTGTTTTGTTCTTTAGCTCAATGGGCATTAATACTTAATCATCTTTAGTCAGGAAATGGTACTATGACTCTCATTTGTCGTTAAGCATAAGAACATTCATTATTGGATGTAAAGTCCGTTAGATTTTCCTTCAACAGTATATTCCTATGGGAAGGCATGTAGCAAGAAACATTATTTCAGCAGTTTTACCATTGTGCATCCTTTGTTTTAATTGCCACAATACACCATTTACAGAATCCAAATTTATCATGCTTACAGCTGAGGAACTGTGTTTCTAAATTCTAGACATTTACATTTATAAACTTCACTTTCTAACTGTCTCTTGTGCAATAAGTACATTTATTAACTGGTTGATTTTCACTTACTTTTCTGTAAGACAGCACAAAGTTTTTACAGAGAATTTTAGTAGTGGCAATTATCACCATTTTTGATTACTATGAACTTGTATTAGCCTTTTTTCAGTATAAAAATGAAATGAAAGCCCTAAGGGATGCACATCTAATATTCAAGATTTTATCACTTTAAAGACTTACTGCAAATTGTGTAAAAGCAAACTCTGCACCTTCTCAAGGCACAGAGTTTTAATCATTTTTATATTTCTTTTATGAAGAGATTTTCTTTGCATCTAAAATAACCTAAAAGTGTCTCTAGGATCAAAATTATTTACTTTTTGCTTCCCTTTCATAACTATTTTTAATATTGTATTTTTTTTTAATACTATATTAACTGCAGTTTTACAGGAACCGAGACTCTTAAGCTCCTTAAGCAGTAACTGCGTATTTGGCACAGGTAGACCTAGTCAAACATCTTGTTCTACCTCCCATTTTAAGGTCCGCACAGGGGACTACTTTGACACAGGTGCCACAAAAGCCATTTCCTTTCTCTGGGAAAGAAGGCCCACAGAATACTGCCTGGCACTACCTTGTATTTTTTATTTGTTGGGAAATTTGCCAAAAATAGAGAGGAATTGAAGCTACACCTTCATGACTCCTGATCCAGCCAATCAGCTTGTAGATTTTTTGATACCTGGTTCTTTCTTCGTCTTTGAATATAATTTAAAAGTTTAGTCCTAATTTTGCATATTATGAGACTCTACCAAGAAAACTGCTAGAATTATAACACAGGTCAACTCACTGGCATATTCTACAACACATTTTATTGTTACTTACATAGTATTTATTATGAGAAAAAAAATCTATGTTAGTGTATTGCAAGAAGTAATTCTAAGTATAAATGGCCTTTTTAAAGATGTAACATCATCTTCCTTTCATTGCCTGCCATGCTAATAGGAGAACAGCAGATGCTCAGGCAAGATTCAATTCACCTTAATTCGTTCAAGCTTAATTAGCAGCTGGGATGCATCTGGCAAATAAACATGAAAATAGTGACAGCCTGAGTTAAAGGGAAAAAGTAAAAGGCTTTTGTTCATTAACCACATGTTCTCAGTTGTGAGTATTATGTGCTGAAAGCAAAATCATTTTTAGAGTCCCTTTTTTTTTTGTAAAGGATAGAAACCCTCATACCCATACCTTCATTCCCTGTATTCTTGTGCAGGTGAGTCATGGAAAAATGGGAGCAGTGCCTCTATGAGATGTTCCTGCGCAGGTAAACGTTTGTACCATCACAGCTTAAATATATGGCCCAAGCTTGTATAAACAGAAGAGAGTAGTTTCTTCAAGAATTAGGTAGGCAAAATGGACCCCTTGAGATGTAATTAGGAATTATTTACAACCCTGAATAATGATCATGCACTATCTTGCACAAAGCAAAATAAGCAAAGCCAATTCTGAAGAGATCCCTGCTGCCATTAAATATGTGACTAACTAGCAAAATGAGGGGCATAACTATAAGAAATGTGCAATGCCTTTGCAGTAGTTTTAGTTCCAATGCTCTTGCCTATATAAATTCCATATTTGTGTATTAGCTGTTGCTGAGTAAGTGAGGAAAGTAGCAGGGTTTTTTGAAAGTGAAACCATTTAAAATATAAGATTCCTTGTGTTCACTGTCAAAGTAAGATTTTTGGACAATAATGAACAGTAGAGAAGTGACAAGATTATACAGTGATAAAAGTAAATGTGAATGAAAGCTGAGTATTAGTTCCTAATGTAGGCCAGAACAAGGCTTTGGCAGCTGACAGAGAAAGAGAACTGCATGATAGCTGTGGCTTTAACTTCCTAAACTTATCTGTATTATACAAGGAGTTAAAAAAGGAAACTTCATTTCTTCTTATTTATGTAAAACCAGCCCCAGCATCTTCAGTCTATCAAACATCTTCAATCAAAATCTTAGACTTCAATATTCTGTATTAAAGAATCCCATGAAACATGGTGGTTTTTGGCTCACCAGGATGCAGTATATCATATAACCAGGTCAATGCAATGCTAGTGTTTTCTTGAAAGGAAATAATACGAACTTTGCAAAAACAGGTTAAAAAGTTTGAATAAGAGTGATGACAGTATGGTAAGTATGGGTTGGAAGACCATTGAAAGGTGACAAAACCTAATTTAAGAAAACTGCGTAACTGTGGGTAATACGACAATAAACTAGCTGTTGGCTGCTCTCAGTTTTTTCAGGTTTTGTTATCTTTTTCATAGAATACTCTTTCAAGATTGGTTTAGGCACCGAAGGTTGATAAGAGAGAGCTCATCACAGAGCTAACAGCTGAGGGCCTTGCACCATCTCTGGTATGTGCTACCATATACACTGTTATGCAAACATGTACAGCAGTTTTGAAGATAAACTAATGTAAACATGCCTTTCTTCTGGCCTTTACATATCCAGGGTAGCTGGCCTGTCCAAAAGCAGTGCTGTTTTCTAGTGTATCACCTAATCAAATGCATTCAGGGTTTCCACTAGAGTTTCCTTTTTTTTTTTTTTTTTTTTTTTCACAACAGGCTGTAATAACCATCTGTGTTTTAGAGGATGTTTAACTTCACTTCGAGTGTAAAGACAGAATGTCTAAATTAATGTATGAGGCTGAAAAGGCATCAAAGAGATTTGAAAGAGGTGAGATTTGACACAGGACGTTTTATTAGTGTTTATTGGCTCATGGTAATTTGATAGTTGTGCTTTGCTAACTTCAGCTGCATTCCATCAATGGCAAATGAGTCAGGGCAAAGCAGATGTATGATTAGTGTTCACCCTGGGCATGATGCCCCTCAACGAAGAGTTGAATATATGGATACCATCCCTGCCAAACACAGGGCCAACAGTACCACATAGATAACATTGTATTGCCCCCCGAGTGGCAAACACTGGGGAAGGACAGCTTGAGGTTGTAATGTGAGGTCTCAAACTGAGATTAATATGAAATACTCATCAACCCATTTCCCTGATATTTATATTTATACTTATACAATTAATATACACAGCTTAAAAATACAGCTCTTAAATTGACATTTTCATTTAGGTACCAGCCAGCAAAGTGATTCCATTGGCTTGGGTCAGACTACTAATGTATGTAACTGTAAATGCAGACCCAAAGTCTGTGATGGTGTTTGGTGCTATGTACTTAATTCTCTTCAGATAGAAGCTAGAAGCAAAGTTCTTGGCCACTTCAGAGGTGCAGAATCAGGGCAACAGTCAATTTTGAGATATAACTGTTGAGTGTAGCACATGCTGATTGATTAATTATTTATAATGGCACATTCTGGATTATGAATACAGATAAAAACTCAGCAAAAGCTATTGAAAATGGAGTCTAGCTTTTTTATAAAGTACCTGGGGATATTGCATTTCAAAAGTGTTCTAGAAGTAAATCTCAGTATTAAAGCCATTTCCATAAGTTTTTAATGTTAAGCCTCTTTAGCTCAACAATGAAAACACTTAACTTCACAGTTTGACAGAGAAGTGTATTAGCAAATGTCATGGAAGGACTGTGTCATGCCAGTAATTCATTCTCCTTAGAAAAATTATCCAGCAAAGTCTTTATGATTTATGAGAGGAATTGAACCAAAATTAGCTATCAAATAAGTCATTGGGCATAATCACTTTTACCCCTATTTTATTTGAAATATCTATGAGCACCCCATAGACATGCCAGTGTATTTTTCATCATATTTTGTGCTTTGCTATCTATAAATAGCTTGTTGTGAGTATCTGAAACTGGATCTATAAAGGATTGATTAATTATATGCTTCTAACCTGATTTTAGTCTCAAGGATCTATATTGGAAGTAACCTATGTAAAGTCTTTTAATTTGTAACAGTGAACAAAGACATCACTGGGTTACACTGGCAAGCAAGTTTTTATGGGGCTTTAGATGGCTCATGTGATTCACTAGGTGGTCACTAAAACAGAGAAGGAACTTGAGTGGTAACAGAGCTAAAGCAACTCCATCAAAGTCATGTAAAGATGGGAGAGTTGGGGGGAAAAACCCCCAAACTTTCCTAGACTTGAAGAAGAACTTTTATGAAATGACTGGACCAATATATCAGGTGGCTGTTACTAAATGGATTAGTCTTGCTCTAATTTTGGGATTTGTCTAATATTTTAGTGAGCCATCGCAGCCCACTACCCTGGCAGAAAACTGCACCGGCCTCTCTCAACAAAGAAATTTTTCTGGCAAAGCCGGTTAGTGCTGCCTTATGAGGTACTGCTGTTATTTCCTGGGTATAATATCATATTATGCAAATGTTCCACTGAAATAAATAGTCATGGTAGTTTAGAATAGAATTTAATGTCAATATGATCGGACAATGTGGGTTTGATTACGTTAAGCACAGGGTTCAAGTTCTGCTTCTAGATCAGTGATTTAACAAATCATCTAGTATTGTATATACTGTGATCAGATGTGCAGCCTAGGTTTTGCTTTTGGGGAATGTGAATATTTTAACTTAATATCACATTTTATTAGTACCAGCATTAAGTAAAGCTCATGCACTTGGGGTGTTCATTGAAAGTGAGTCCAAAAAACCAATAAACACAGTTGAAACAAAAATGACCTCTGAAAGTCAGTCTCAGTACACCTTTTTTAAGTCTTTTCTCACTTCCTGTCACAAGCATTTCAGCAAGTGAATTCTTTGCCTGATTATTAAAATACCGAAAAGATGGGTCTGCATACTTCTTTTTTTCCCTAAGCCTTGTCCACCCAAACTCCTGTTGACAACAGTGAAGCAGACACCTCTCCAGTGCTTGGACCCACCTTCAATGGAACTATGCGGGTTTATGTTGGCTAAAAATCTAATAGTCTGTGCTGCACAAAAAGGGAAGGATTAGGCTTTACCTGGATGACAGGACCGTGCAACCTCCTGGTATAGTGAGGAGAGCTGACATTATCAGAAAAAGTCAATGCTCAAGAGAATTAAAATAGAATAGGCCACCTCCATCAATTTCTGGTCTGAGAAAAGCATGAGGCTAAAAAGCAAAGCAGCGAATGTCTTTAACAGCTGTAGATTAGAGAGTGAAAGTGGATCTAAAAATCTTACTTTTTCAAGGAGATGTTCAATACCTATCCAGAGAAGAGATAGCAGACTCTTAAAAGGATTAAACCAGTGATTACACTAAAATGGCACTTCCACTTAGAAATAGACTTCTAAATCATGGAGGTTGAAGGAAGGGCAATAAGGAGCATGCATGAAGAAGGCTAGTGCTAAAGGGCAACAACACTAGGGGAGCTGGGGAGGAAGCTTGGGTTTTTTACATCAGCAAGAGAGACTGCTACACATAAAAAGTTTGGAATGAGGTTGACAGCTGGTAAGACAGAGATACTGTTAGGAGGATATTGGGGGGAAAAAGAGATGAAAGACCTATTTGTTCTTTGGTCATAAAGATAAATTGAAAGTATCTTGAACCTCCCTGAAAATTGTAACAGGTAAATTTAAGTCCTTGCTTCCTAAGCTTAGTCATCAGAGAGCAAAATGTGATGTATAGGCAGTGTTTGTAGTAAACAGAATAATTAGAATAATGTATAGCCTACAGTAGGTATAAATATGTGCATGAAAAACGAAAACACCACTAGTTTTTAAGCACAGCGTTAGAAGTATGTTGACTTCTATGTAATTAAATTGCTTTCTCACTATCGGTGTTTTATTTCGTTTCTGCAGAATGAAATGTTACTTTTTGGATAAACATTTCTGCATTGTCATTAAGGTTATTGAATGGTAAAGAAGAAGAAAGGAAGGAAGATTTGTTCCTAAGGAGTTTTATTTTATTTTTTTTCATACTAATAGAGTTTAAATGCCAGAGTGGAGATGGCCTATATATTTAATTGCCAAAGCCACTATTAAAGTAAGAAAGGACTTCAGATGGGATTTGTTCAAATGCCATGTACAGTAGAAGGCAAATAGAGTCTAATCCATTGTGGTGATTCTGGTAGGAAATAAAAACACATAGGTCCATAGGATTACTCTATTTTAAGAGGGAGGCAGAAAAGAGGGAAATTACATCTAAATCCATTCGTGTTGGAAATTAATTGCCTTGAAACGACAACCTCCTTGAAAAGGAATGACTCTCAGAGTCTGATCCAGGTCCTACCGATGTCTATGGGAAGCTCTTCGGTGAGTCCACAGACTTTGTGGGAAGGAAGTTGTGGAAATGGCCTAAAAGATACTACTTTTTTTTTTTTTTTTTTTTTTAAACTTGGAGACAGAGAAGTTGTTCAGTGCCCTGCTGTGCTGCATCATTTTCCAGCATATGGGCACAGAACCTGGACCTACTGTCATATATTTGAATTCAAGTCCTTTTGGGGTCTACAGCACCTTCCCTGGATGATATTTTTTGACTGCCTCAAATGTACAAAATGTCTAATATCAGTAAGGCTAAACTCAAGTATGAGCTTGGTCCTAGTTTGTAATGGCCCTTTTTGGCTATTCCTCACAGATCACCACAAGAGCCAGTTCAGTGTTTCCTCCTAAGGATGTTATTTCTTTGGGCATTATGTACAGTGAGTGGGCACACTGAATCCTCACATCCTTATGTGCTGAAAGTTGGATGTGCTCAAGCACACAGCTTAATCATGAACATTATATAAAATTGAATACCCTGTTGTTAGAAAACTAAGCTCCCTATATTGTTAGTCATGAAATTGCCCTGTATCTCACATGAAAGATACCGTTGCAGCATTTGTTATGTTATAGTTGTCTGAGATTTTTCATGTGGAAAGCTTTCCAATTGAAAGATACAGTGCTGCCAAAAAGCATTTTTAATGAAAAATGTCAGTTCCAATAGAAAAAAATTAATCATTTAACAACATTGGAAGGTTTCTTCTTTTGGTTCAGTTTTTAGAAAAATGAAAATTAACATGAAAATGAAGTCTTGCACAGTTATCCACATCCTTGGCACTGTGGAGAACACACTGCCTCCTAGGTAGACTTGCCCTTTTCCTGTGAAAGGGAAGACATTTTTCTCAGGGTTGCCACTGCCACTGATGGTTTTCCCCCAGCCACCATCAGAACTGTGACTTCTGTAAGTGTAAGCAGAAACTTCTACTTGCCCAAAATAAATAGGTAAATAGTATTTGGATAGGAAATGTGCCCACTCAGGTCCTCTATAAATGTGTTCAGAGGCAGTCTGTTACTTAAAGAGCTTTCACAGATGTGTTGCCCAGGGAATTAATATTCATGAATGATTATGTTTGGCATGTGGAAAATATTTTTCCTCTTTAAACACCCTACCAAACACCAGCTGGTTTATACACAGTATACCCAGGTAGGTAAGGTAAGACTTTAAACTCCGTTATATGAATGGGGAAGCTGAGGAGCAGAAAGGTCTTCATGGCTTTTTCAGGTCCTCGCTGTGAACACCTATGGTGAACCTGTAAGGATTTTTTACTCCCTATTCTAAACTAAAATTAGGAGACAATGCTGCTGCTTTATGCCCCAAATGCTCAATAAGCAGCAATGAACTGAGAATGCAGACACTTGCATTTTAAAGCTACTAGCTTAAAGAGAGAAGCTTAAAAAGGAATTCTAAACTTAACTGAGGGCGATAACTAATATAAGGATCTGATAGCATAGAAATTATCTCTGTTAGCTGGTCCCTCAGTTAAGCATTTCTGTATTAGTTATGTCAACGTTTGATTCAAAGGAATTACAAGGACTGAATTGTGTTTTACAGCCTCAGCATTCTTGAATATGGAGGAAGGTTTGACACTGAGATCTTTAGACTTCCTGTAGTTTTCCACCACTGTAAGAGAGCAGAAACTGCGCCCAAAAGGCTTTTTAAACTGGCTGCGGACTGCTACCGACTAAATGCTTGGTTTAATCTGAATGCCAGTATCTGCAAAGTGTCCTGATTCCAAATGGCATGAAAGAAAACTGTGAAGGTGCTGAGAGAGGTGACTAATTAAAGATTATGAAAGAGATTAAAATCCTGTGGGCCTTTCTAAAGGGTTAAATGGCGAAATGACATATCTTCTCCTGTAATAGGGCATGGAGTTGAGATATACACCCCGCAGCTTTTGTACAAAGCCTAAAGGAAAGCGGTTTTAAGGTGCTCCTAGTTACTTGTCAATGGGGAATCTATATATCCCTTGGTTAGTACCACTATTTAACAGGGATCATGAATTTGCCCTCTTCCCATGACCTTGGTGCCCCAACACAAACTGTCCTTGAGACAATCATAGCAATTCACCCCGTGCCTTTTTTTCTTTTTTTTTTTCTCTTTTCTTTGTAAGTCTGATGCCAAATACATTATCTTAAACACTTTCAATTTTAAGTAATGAAAAGAGGAGAAATAGCAACTCTGTGGGAATATTTCAAGGGGATTCTCATCCAATATAAAGACAATAGCAGAAGACACTGATGTGTAAATTATGGCCAAGAGGTAAAAGGGAGAGAAAGAAAAGAAAGATAAATTGCAAAAAAGGTTTTAATATAGCAGAAGACAAAGAACCTCTTGCTAATCTTGCACTACTTTTACTCTGGGGTAATGAAATGAGGGCTCTTGTGCAAAAGTTAAACAACACAGGAATAATGTTTGCTACTATGCAAAACAAACACTGGTCTTCTGAGAAGAAAGAGCAAAACTAAAAGAGGGCATGTAATAGCATTTCATGTTTTCAAGCTGTCAAGATTTGCCCTTTGATCAGTTTTATCAAAAGCTGCACTGATTGTCTTCAACTAGGGCTGGTTTTGAAAATATTAACCCTCCAGGGTTCTATTTTGTTTTCTAATAAATCTAAAGGCAGTGTAATAAAAGGGTCATTGGAACTGGATATAGATAACATTTTACAGCCTGATCCTGTGAGATGCTGGATTTTCTCGAGGTAATGCAGTTCAAGGGTTCTTAGCAGTTTTCTCAAAGCTTAGGAAACATGTTTTCAAAATGTTGATCAAATCCATCCCTTTCAGTTTAAATTAAATGGGCAGATTGACTCCTATTCTACCTTTACAAGTTTTCAGTTAAGAAAAAAACACCTTCCGGTTGATTAAGAGAAAAGATATGTTTCCATCTTTAATGCACATTGTAGTACTGTTTACCCATCTAAGAAAGGCTAAAGTAGAACTAGAAGTACAGGGGTGGGTGACAAAGCACAGAATGCTTTGTGTCCGAGGAGAGATGAAATAGGTTAATATTGTCAGCACAGAAAAAACACACTGACACAAGAATACAATAAAGACTAAGATAAAATCCTGAGTGGTATCGGGAGGGAAGAGGAAACTAATATTCACTTTTTCATGATAAAAGAATAAGGCAATATCAAATGGAATTATCCAATGGTAGGAACAACAAAAAAATAAAGCACTTTGCCAAGGATTGTGCGCACTAGCCGTTCCTTGCATTCTTGGCATGGGGCAAGTACCAAATCACTCAAGTTAACCACAAGGGTACTGTCTCTGCTCCTTATGCAGCAACTGCCTGGGAAATCCATCTTTTCTGGTAATAGAACTTGTCTCATAGTCAAAACCATGGCAGAGCAAGATCTTCCCGAGGCAAGAAGATCATACTATAAATTCAAGGCCTCTTATCCATAAAGTGGAAATTTTCAGATATACTGTGAAATCAAAGGGGTCTCTGGCATGCGTTTCATAGCTGAAGTAGTTGAGTGAAGGTTATTCATCCTATGTGGAGAGTCTGGACAAGAACAGCCCCAAAGCAAATGAACTGGGATTTGACCGCCTCTGTCCAGACTTGAAAACAGATGTTCAACAGGATGTCAGGAGAGAAGGGATTGCTAGTTTTATAGTTAGGAAGTGTTTTGGAGAAACTCAGTATGGAGACCATGCCAACCTGCAGTCAGAAAACTCACATCCTCATTTCCATGATTTACACACACTGGGTTCAAATGAAGTCTCTGGGTCACAATGGGAAAAGGCTGTCTTATGATCAGAGCTCCAGCAACCTTCAAGAGAGATGAACTAGTCACTACATTGAGAAGCTCTTTAAAGGCATATGGGACTCTTACTGAAGCTGATAAATTAATTTTTTTCAACTTGTTATTGTGCCTCATCTACAAAGTAACATGCTCACTGCTTGAATCAGAAAAACACTACTGTGTACAGTCTGGTACGGAAGTATGCTTGAATGAATGCTTGGGAGCTCATACTGTTAGTTTTGGTTGACTTAAGTTACACTGAAATCATTCTAACACAGTTTTCAGTTAACTTAGATAGCAGAGTGTGGAACCTGTACAAGAATGCTTTTCATGTTAGTCTGTCCTTGGATAAAACTTGCAAATGGTTAGGAATAGGGTTTTTTTACCATAAAAGCTCACACTTTTTCCCTACTACTTTGCTAACAGGGAGCACCTGGCTAATGCTTTTCAGCAGAAGATACCAGTTCTATATGAAGCTCTGCGCTGCCAGCTCCCCACCTAGCCTGCACTGCTCGATGAGGGCACATCTGGTGTTACTGTTTGAAAAAATACATGCAAAAGTTTTGTATTAGGAAGCTCCTTTTGGTAAGTGTTTCATGAAACCTGTTCTGAAAATTGGTACTGCCTTATGTCTGAAATGCCTTGGTTTCTTCAGGGATCCTGAAACCACTCTCAGCACAAGATAAGGTGTATATGAAGTGCTTATGTGCGAAATGTGAAAATAGTATCTATGCTGCTGTTTCCTGTGCCTGATGTTACAGTTTCTGAAGGGACCCTTACCAAGTCAGTTTTCAAATCTAAGTTTTCGTTGGGGTTCCTCTGAGATTCCCTTCCAATTCTAATCTAACCCACTCTGCTCCCAAGGCCTCCTTACTCCCTGAATTTCTGTGGGATTGTCCCGCATTTGTAAACGCTTATGTCCACTCTGCATGACCAGTTATGAATCCTTACTACCCAAGCAGTAACAAAAGCTGGGTAACAGCAAGTCCAGTGCATTCACATACCTGCCATCTGGCCAAAATGCATTTTTCTGCTAATCTGTGTATTGCTTATGTTGCAGAGTGATGCTTTTCAACATTGGTATTAATACATGCAGATTATTGGTTATATTTGAGATGAAGAACAATGGTTAACAAATAGTTTTGAGGATATGATGGGTTTGGTGGCAAACGTCCCCAGGTCTCTCATTGAAGGACACCACAGAAAATAGCTCTTTATTTTAATAATCAGAAATATGCCTCTAATAATCATCTTCTTTAGTAATTTGTAGAGGGTTCTGTTAGGTTGTGAACATGCATTTCCATAAACAGGGATATTTGTTTAAGTTAAGCCTAATTAAGAAAGAAATGATGCAAGAGTTATTTCGAGGGCTGTAGGGTGTCTACCCTGATTCATTTTAAAGTATTTCCACTCGGTGGAATGAGACTTGCAATCACTCCAGAGGAAAAAATCCTTAGAGAATTAGATGAGAATGATTAGGTTGATGCTAATGACTTATTACCAACAGTAAGTGGCTCATTAAAGTCCCATATGGAAATGGGCCAAATGGACAGAACTAGAATTTTTACAAAACACAAGTATTGACAAAAAATATTAATATTTAACATCTCCTAATCTACATTATTTACTGCTCCTTTACTTATTTTTAAAAGCTTAAAGATTTTTCTTCACCTAAAACTTAACAGGTATTAGGAAATTTGGTCCTCATCTGGAGACTGCACAATTAGTACTAGTCAGAGGACATAATACATAGTATTATAAATAACACTTAGGTTCAGAAATATCTTTGTTCATTTGTTATTTAGTGCTATAAACTTGTAAAGTAGGTTATATACTTCAGAAGAGCATCAGACTGATTTAGTGCATGATTGAAATATACAGTATGGCTGCAGAAATCCTGATTTTCATCTAGAAACTGTGTAGTTGTGCACCCAGGCTGTAACAGTCTATTCATGTGCACACACTAAATCTGATGCATCTCAAAAATTTCATTTGCACACACAACCTGGCTGTGCTATGCAAAGGCAATGAGTTTTTACTTGGGCAATAAGCTTCTTCCCTTCAGTCTGATTGTGCATATCTTAATTTACTGTAATCCCAGGAACATATATGTCAGGCCTAAATTAAGCTATGACTTCTCCAGCAGAAAGGCCCATCTCCCTGTACTCTGCGTTTTGTCCAGTGGTGCATAATCACCCAATCCAACCATTGAGTCAAAGGACTGGGTAAAAAAAATGTAATTCTGGCATGAGTTTCTCATCCTTCAAGGCAATGAGTCTTGCTCCTCTCACTCTAGCTATGAGAGCTGGACAGCATGGGGCTCTTTCATATTCTGAATTATCACAAATAGCACTCAGTATTCACTAAAAAGCTATTGATCTCTCTCCCTCAAGTTTTAAACCTCCTTGCAAATCAGTACATCTCATTGAGTGAAGCACTGGAAAATAATAAGAAAGCCTGGATCTAACAGTTTATCTGAAAAGATACTAAACCCCTTACCAGTGATCAGTGCTATTGACCTAATGTCCCATCAGTGCTACAGTCCACAGACAAGGTTCCTGGTTTGATTAAAAGTGTTACCATGTGCAAGATTCAATTTCACTTCGTATTTACATCCAAAATGAGATGATATTGTTCAGCGCTTGACTCCATTTGAACTCCCATCTGGCTGGTAAATTTCAAAGAACACTGACAACTTTCACAGATTTGATCCAAAAGCGGATGTCTTACTGCTCTTGTTATGTAGGCATACTGGAGGAAAGAGGCATATTTACGCAGTTTAGCTTTGGCTTACTGGTGCCTAGGTTAGCACCTGAGATTGCTTGATAGGTGTAGCTGAACTTCCAGGATAGCTTCTTCTGGAGCCTCCACTGGCTGCAGAAGAAGTTTGAGGTCCTATCTTCGCAACTATGTGAGGTGCATGAAGTTAGATGGTGTGGAACTTCCTTTCTCCTCATCTCATTTTCCTCCAGGAAGATTTTTCCTTTCAGACAGATTCAGATATGATTTCAGAGGCTCTGAGAGGCTGATTCTTCAGGTTTGGGATACCTCAGCTGGCTAATCAAACTGTCCTATTTTCAGACTGTAGCCTTGTGACAGCATCTTAGGACTCTCAAGACTTCTTTGTTTGGTCTGGGAAGCTGATCTAGACACTGCTTAGCCAAGCTGGAAGTACCATGTGCTAGTTCTTACTATTTGCCCTACCTGCAGCTGATCACTGTAATCCCACCCCAGATTAGTGCACTGGCAAAGGGGTTGTTTGATAAATGTATAATTTGGTGTTGCCTGAAATCTGTCAGTGTGGTCAGCATTGTACAAGGACAGAACATGAAGTCATCATTTAGGCATGAAGAGATTTCTCATAAGAAAAAAAAGCACAGTTAAGTCTATCTCACCCACTCTCTCTCTCTTCCCTCATCTCCTGTCTTCGTGGCGTTCAGATTCTGAACCTGTTTCAGCTGGGTGGCTTATATTAATACATCGCTTACTGATCAGCTAGGCTGGCAGGAAAAATCAAAGAGAATGTCAGAAAACAGTAGCATAATTCTGTTCCCAGCTGGAGAACTCTTCTTCTATCTTGTCAGAGTTACAGAAACACGATATGGGTCACAGAAAACTTGCTATACTGACGGTTGTTACTTTTGGGATTAGATCGATATTTGTCTGTATCCAGGAATTAGCAGAACAACTGCCTGCAGGAATATATTTTAGAGGTGATTTCCTATCAGTGCAGGAAGCTTCTGAATTTAATTCTGCTATTCAAGACACCATTTACTTTTCTAATGCTTAAAGCCATATGCACTGATCACAAGAAATCCTGCAGGTAAAGAGAAAAAAGAAGAATATGCGTTAGAGGATTAGACATAATATGGATTGTGAAGTCTTATATAGAACAGAAAATCATATTTTTTAAGATGTTTTGCAAAGAAATTTTGCACTTGGCAGGGTATTTAAGTTACCTGTCATTTACACCTTGAAGATCAGCAGAGAAAACCTAATAATGCTTACACTCTTAGGAATGATTGTCTTTGTAAAGCAGCTGTCTTTGCAGCATTATACAAGGCAAAAAATGTCAGGTTTGTCATCTCCTATAAAGTGCAAGTGGCTTAATTTCAAAGGACCAAACTGAATAGGATATTTTCTTTCTATTTCTAAATCCTTTTCTGCTACACTCTTAAAAAACACACTGGCCGAATATTTTATGCTATTCCACAGCGAATGTTAGTTTAAAAAAAAAAAAAAAAAAAATCTTAAAAACTCTGCAAGAAAAAAGACCAGAGTAAACGGATATCACCATTACGTCTCGGTGTATAGTGACTACTAGTATAGGTAGACTTGCAGTAGGAGCCATTGTGCATAGGATGCAAAACTGGAAGCAAAGCTAGGCTCAGTTTTTTGTTTTTCCTGGATCAGTCTTCTCTAGTCTCTAATATGACCCTCCATTTTAAAGCATATTTTGTGGTGTATCCTTGAAAATTGTTATTAATGACCTAGTTAAGCAGGGAGAGGATTACTGCTTATCTATATTATATTTATTCCAATTTCTGCTTTAAACATTGTTTTATGTAAATTTACCATGGCATTTAATTCCCTCCATTTATACACTTGACTTACTACATTTTTACAAATACTTATTACAGTTATTTTGAATATCAGTCTTGCATATTGCTTAGCTACATAGTCTTATTTATTATTTCTTTTTCGTTCTCATTCATCATAGAACCTAAAGTAAACCGGTGGAGGCAAGGACAGGTAGATTTGAGCATGGAATGAAGTGCTATGGTCTAAATTGTCATAGAGCTGAACCTGGAAGTATTGGAGGAATAATCAATCCAGGAAGAAAAACATGCTGAAATTTTACCTTTCTCCTTTGAATGCTCTATGTGACCGTGTATGCTATCCTTAAAGCAAACTGCCTTGGTTGTCGGAAAGTCTAGGTAGAATAACATGTTATGGGCTAATTTAGCTTACTGCTGAGCACTGCTGCCCAGCAGAGCTGAATAGATATATCTTCTGTCAGTCTACAAGTCTGAAACAAAATTGTCAAGTCACTCCCACAGTAAATAGTTATTTTCCCTGCACAGTTAATGCAGTTGTATAGAACAACTAGGAATCCAGGAACTTAAAAACACAGAGGCTGAAATCTTCCAAAGTATTTAGGCAACAAAATCCTATAGATGGTGGATTCCCTAATAGGATGATCTTGGCTGTTATATTCGTATGTGTTGTAATACAAAAATACTATTTCTCACTGTGTCTGGCAGAGGTCATAGCACAGTATGGCTAGATCTTTATAGTAAAGAAATAGCTGCAGTTTCTCAACAGAATCCTTCTAGTAAAAAAATGGATCTGATCACTACATCCAAGAGACTGAGGCTTGGCTCACAGAGGGATGATAATCCCAAACCAGTGAAGCTAAGTGGAAAGATGTGTAGAATTATTTGAGCACTGAAAAGATGCTGAGAAACCTATGACAATAAATAATCTGTTCCACTTCAGTGATGGAAACGGATTTCAGACATATCTAGAGAGATAAATATGATTAACAGAATTTCAGTTTCAAGTCTATTAGGATTCAAACTTTCAGACTGACAGCCACTCTTTGATTGTTTTCAACTATTTTTTACCATCTGATTAATGTCATTTTTTTTAAGCAATTTACATTTTCTTTGTTGAATGGAAACTTACAGGACACAGGTTCTCTGTCACAGAAGCAAATACCTTGGCTGAAGATAAGATGATCTATCAGAGAAGAGCCGTATCCAAAGGTAGCAGAACAGCTGTACTGGGTTTTTCTAGCTTAACAGGGAATTGAATCTATTTCAGCCCAGGGACAAAATACTGCATCACTTGTGTTTGAAGAAATGAGCGCAGAACATTTGCTACAATTGATCATTTACCACTCCCTTTTCTGGCTTTAACACTCTAAAGTCCTACTTCTTGAACATTGGGTTGTGTGAACAAAATGCACTCGACTGAATGATTGTCTCCAGACCTAGGTTTTGCACAGTGCCCCTTCAGAGTGCACTTAGCATTATGAATATAGACCGTGGGAAAGGAAAAAAATGCTTCTTGGTACTAGTAATCAGAGTTTAAATGTAAAATTTATTTTCCAGAAGAAAACAAATGCCAAATTCTAGTGGCCAGGAATTCAAGCACCGCAGGTCGAAATTATAATCCTTCTCTCTAATGCTCCACTTAGAGACTGTGAAAAAGGAATAGTACATTTTCCTGTCACTACTCATCCACTTTATCTTTGAAGAGGCAGAAATTTTTGTTCTTACAAGTGATCAAGTATTTAGATTACTTGAGTGTGTTTCCCCTATTGATAGTAGGTTATCACAGAGGGCAAAGGTGAGCAAATGGATTTAAAACAATACTGCACAAGTAATGTTGCATACAGTAATAGTACATGCTTCATTGCATCTTTGGTTATTCCTTGTTTGCACCAGTCCTCTGGGACAAAATCAATGAGACATTTTATGTTATGCTTCAAAGTCATCATAATTGTTTGTTTTGAAGCAACATTTTTTTTCCCTTTTGTCAACCAAGCAATTTGCTGAAGTACCCAATTTTGCAACAACAGTCAGGAATAGAGCCAGAAGCTTTTTAAAAATAATTTCAGGAGGGGAAAACCCAACAACAACAAAACCCTATGCTGAAGTGCTGTGTTGTTTATAACATGGAATTCTCCCCAAAGGGGAATCATAATGCAAAAAAAAAAAAAATACCCATAGCACTTACTTCAAGCAAACATGGCCATTAAACATTATTTATAATATGTGTGACAACAAGGTGTCTTTGCATAATTAAAGTACCTCAGAAGATGTGTACAGCAAGACATTCCACTGTCAATTAGCTGCTTGAGCGGTCAAGTTTCCACATACAAATTCTACATGTTACTTCTTCAAAGAAGAGCAGCACTATACTTGACCTTTTCTGCCTTCCCAAAGGATGTTGCTGTATTATTTTTTGCACTGTATTACCTATATCTGAACCTGTGCTTTCTGTAAATGCCTGAGTCATAAGTTAAAAAATTACTAATTAGTAAGATGTTTGTATCTGTATTAACATCCAAAAGCCCTGACAGACATTGCAAAGGCAGTGGTTCCAGACGTTGTGCAAACACTTGGTAATGAGCTCCTCTAGTGCTTTTCGTCAGATGTCAAAACACTTTACTGTCAGTACTGGTCCATCCTGTATATATGGGAACTGAGGCACACAGCAGTGATGTGATTCCCTGTAGTCAGCCAGGAGGCTGGTATCAGGGAAGAAATGGGGCTTGAAAATCAGGAAAGGCTTTGTCCATGCTGGCCCCAAAATCCTGCAGTGTGGAGCTTGGAAAAGACACCTCAGGTCTCTAGCTCTGCAGTCCATGAATCTAAATTCAAGGCCTCCTCACTACTTAGGAGATATTATTCAAGAATGGCTATAACTGAAGCATATTTGGGGGGAAAAAAAAAGGAAGGAAAAAAAGGCAGAAGTATATTGTTAACATCCCTCTGTCGTAGTAAGACCCTCTGGGGATGCTGCTTGGCTGCTTGTAAGTGTATTTAACATAAAGCAGAGATGATTGAAAAATGTAGCTTGTAGCTCCCTGGGGCAGTTTGCCATTCACAAGATATAGGACAGTGAGCAGTACTGGAAGGAGACATTGCAGGCAGCCCTATCCACGATGGCCCTGCAGGCAAGAAAAGCCTTGTGTGTACTCAGAATATGATTTGATGATTAGATCCTTTAGCACTTGTGAAAGCCACTTGTTTACAACTCTTTCTAAATTATTTTGTATGCTCTGATATAAAGTATTTGTTTCTTAAGATTTGATAAGGTGCATAAACCTGCAATGCATTTTAAACACTGCAAAAATGCAGAGACAGTGGAGCTGTAAGGCAAATTCATTAGTGGCATTCTATCGAGTTCAGTGGGCTTATCCCATGGATGAATTTTGCATGTATTCTGTAAAATAGGTAAGTATTTGACTAAAATTAGCCAAATCCTCCAGAGCCTAATGGAGCGCTTATGGGCTCTGGCAACTTAACCCAATGTTTAATTTGCACTAATCTAGCCAAGACTGCAGAAGCATGAAATATACTCTACAGGGAGAGCGCTGCTCTTTGAAGTTAGTGGCTTAATTCCCATTGTCTCTGATGGGAGCAGGACTGGGGTTTATGTGGCATTTACTCCTGTTATTGTAGACAGAAATCTTTTTACATATGAATGAATTTGGCCTGTATTTGGGGAAATTCCAATCTTCTGAATTTACTAAAATCTTGTTAACTTCCAGGAGAGCCTACAGAGCTGGACTAGTAAGTTCTGCATGTTCTCCATGTAGGTATCATGGACTGTGAGAACCTGCAGATTTCACTTCGCGGTGTGTGTGCGTGTACAGATCTCTAACTAGCTAGCTAGCTAATAGCAGTGGAAAGAGAAAGGAAGAAGGGAGAATAGCTCTTTGTACAGCAGCATGAAATCAACTAACACATAATCCAATCTTTTCTTTTTTTAGGAGGATGCTGCAAGTACCAACAAATCAAAATGGATTATTTGATTATTTGTGTTCACCTGCTTCTTTTGGATTCTCACAGCTTGGAGGTCAGCTTACCCTCTGCACTGTGAAGGTCTCGGGCGAGTATGCAGAGTGCCACTGCTGGCTGTGGCTGTCCCAGCTGGGCAAGGGGCCGCAGCCAGCAGTGGGCAGCTGGGAAGTGGTGATGGAGCACTCTGATGTGCAATTCCTCAGCCAGATAAGTGACTGTTTCAGTTTATGCTTTTGACAAGAGCAGAGGTTTTCTATTTTAGACAGTCACAAAAGGTGAGCACGTAGTGTTTAGGGGGAAGGCAGCTCAAGCAGTGATCTGGGCACAGAGAAACAGGGAAAAGGAAGAAAAAGTGTCTTTGAAATGATCCCACTTAACCGTCAAGTAACTATTACCATGGCACAAACCCAAATTGATATACTGCCTCCACAACACTTTGATTCACTCCTGTAGCCAGGTGCTGAGAGTGACTATAATAATACAGGGTGTTTCAACAGAGAAGAACATAGGGGAGCAGCCAGGCAAGACAGTAGTCAGAAAGCAAGCTGTCTACTGTACAGGCAAGGCAGACACTTCAAAGAGTGAGGAAATCTTTTCAAGGATGTTATTGTTGGAAGCTACACAAGAGTTCCCAGTGATGTTAATGCCCAGTTACTACTCTCTCCCACCAAAAAGAATTTTTGTCCTGGTGAGGTGACTTTCCCCATGATGGGGTGACAAGTGATCTCTGATCCTTTTGTTTTATTCCAGTTACTTGCAGATTCCCTGCTTTTCTAGCCCATGGTGACCGCTTCTTTGACTTGGAAGTTCAAAGTGGCAGAGCCACTAGCCTCATTTTACAAGTGGAGAGACACATGAAGAGTTTATTTTAGTCCTAGGAAGCACCACAGATTCCCACACTTTTATTCTTCCCCTTAATCTATTGGAAACCTCAAACATCCAGCAGGACTGTATATAAAGAAGAGGGACTGCTGTTTCCTTTCTGCATCTTAGTTTCAACACTTTCTGCCAGTGGATGCTGACAGCAACCTACTACTGAAGGCATCACTACTGGCTTTAGATGCAATTTCCCAAGCCTGTTACCTCTAGGCTACATTATGACACACTGGTATCATCTTACTCCAGCAGTTTCTAGTATTTACCATAACAGCTCTCATGTCACATCTTCCTTCCTTATACTTAAGGTGCAGCTTGAGGCAGGTGGAGCAAAATCAACACAGAGAAATCCTAAATCGCCTCTCTTTCCTCACTCTCATTGCTAACCTGGCATGAGAAGGGTTGCTTTGGAAATGGAGGAGGCAAAATCTCATTCAGGAAAATACTGGAGGCAGGTGATAGGGGGGAATGCTAATATATCAACCCCACTCTCTGACTGGCACAGCCCCCCCCCTTGCACTGAGAAAATTGGTTTGTATTTGATTCTGCTGATGAAGCAAACCAAAACGGCAAGTCAATTTGTGATAGAAGATGGAAAAAAAGAAGCAACCTGGTTTATTAATCCCAGAAGAGACAGGACTACATTAACCAAACCTGTAACCTCCAAGAATGAATCAATTTACTTCTTAAACCCTTATCTTGATTTTTGACTCTCACAGTCTGGATTTGCACATACTGTAAACTTTCATGGTATTCAGATTCCCTTATAGGATTTCCACATGAAAACGGACAGGATTCCGGTCTGTTCCATTAAATCTTCACAGATGATCCATGTTTGAGACAAAATTTATGGCATGTAGTCAGTGTAGCTGACTGATCATTTTGTTACAGTTGCCTATTCTGAGGCAGTTATTGTATCTCAAATCATTTTAAGATATGGAGTCATTTATCAGACTACCTTTGAGATGATTGTAACTACAGGAGAAGCACTTTAATTGGGAGATTGCGTAAGATGATATTGTATCATAAATGCAAAGGAACAAAAAGAACAGAAATAAAGGGAATAACCTGCCAAATGAAAATGTCATGAATAAAAAAGGATCATCACTGGATTATAGTTGTATTTCATCTTAACCTTACCAACATTTATATCCAATCTTTATATCACATTTTCTACACCACAGCATTAAGAGTTGGGATTTCTCTGGTACCTCCTCATGCACATTTTAATTAGATCTATGTAGAATTCTATACAAAATCAGGTCGGCTTGGGGTTTCTGGTGTCAGCCTCGAAGGCTACAGCCTCAGATTAACCCCATGGAAGACATTAGGGTTAACCAGTCCTTACCCCTTCCTCTTCCATTCTTATCCAAACAAACAAGTTAATTTTGAAAACGTGGAATAAACTTCAGGGCAAGAAAACACAACTTGAACCATCCTGAGTCTGACCTAATTTTAATGGAAGTGTCTTGCTACCATGTGGTTCTCAGTTTGGCAGCAGTCAAATGCCTCCTCGCTAAGGTCTATCTCTGCACACGTGTTGCCTGCAGTTAAAAATGCTGTCCCAAAACAGATTCCAAAGAATGCATTTAAAAAAAACCACCTTAATTCTACTTGTAAAGGACAATCTGGTGTCTAGCAAAACCAGTGTCTACTGACTGCAGAAAATACACTCACCTTCATCATCCTAATTAATGCCCATACAGACCCACAAAATCTCACTTTTATCAGTACTATGATTCCTACCGTGTGACTGGAGCAGGATGCTTACCTGTACAATTATTCTGCATTATATGACCAGTGCTCCTGGGAAGTAGGACTAACGTTGTTTTGGTATAAAATGACCCTAGTAATTCCTTGGATGTTGTTATAAACCAGCGAGTACTGAAGAGGTTGGCTGTGCTTGGCTGGCTGACTGACTTTGGACATCAGTGGCAAAAGGTTGGGAATCTGAGAAAAGCTGAAGACCTCATAGTAAATACAAATTACAATCTCTGATGATTTTTGCAGTACAATATTTATTGTGACACAGAGGCTCAGCTATGCAGATTATTTCTAGGCACCTGTAGACTTTCCTCACTTAAAATCATTTAGTGCTGCAGATAAAATAGACAGTTCTAGAGTGTTTATTGGTTTAAAATTTTAACATCAGGGAAGTATCATTTTTTCCTTCAGGAGAAGTCAGGTTTTATGTCTTATTTTGAGTGGGAGAGAGATTCCACCTGAAGAAGGGTAAAGTGGAGGATCTGACAGCAGCAGGGACGACTCAGACACTATAAAGGAGAAGAAGATGCAGTAAGGTCTGCAGCTGAGATAAGCTGATTTATTGTCATGAAGCCACATCAGCTGCCAGGTGTACTGATTAGGTGGTTGCAACATGCATGTAACAGGGAAATTAATTACTCCACTGATTTTGAAAAGCACTCCAAAATAAAATGAGTCATATTCCTCCTATATTTTGTATTGTTGCTAAAGACAATACAATTACAATCCACTGGTTTAGCCTCGATGACACAGTGACTTCCTGGTCACTTTAGGGAGCTGATTTCTAGTACTGTAAGGACAGAGTGGGACAGTAAAACTTACTGGTGATTAAGTTTTTTACTATTTATGCTGCTTTCACATGTACAAAATAAATAGTCTATATACCTTTATTGCACTGGCTGTACCAAATATTCTGACTGCTTTGTTGTTTTTTTGTTGTTTTTTTTTTTTCCAAAAACCAGGTATTCCTTAAATACCCATGCACCCCTTTGTCCATCACATAAGAGCAGGGAAGGACTATTCTTAACAGAAATTTTACACTTGCCCAACTTACATCCAGTCAAATGGTAAATATCTCACAAAAGCTTGTGGTATGTAAGACTGAACAGAGGCACAAATCTCTGCCATTAAGTCTGTACTGGTAGTGTGGCCCTAAGATTGTTCAGAAATTTTCCAGCAGGCCCATCCATTTGCAACTAATACAAGTTTGATAAATGCCTTTTAGCTCTAATTTGCTTTTATTATCGTCATCACTCCTGACAGGCACTGTGTGACACAGCAGAGAGAACGAATTTCCAAATCCCTAGGTTCTGTGTCATCTCCATGGCACAGCTCTAGGTTTCAGTCATACAAATGCACCTGCAAACCACATTTTAAATCAGTACATGAAAGTTTTTACTCGCTTTGCATTAAGTCAAAGTTTCAAAATACTACCCTGTGGCTTGCATTATCAATCCCAACTCACACATAGTATCAGATGGTCACAGTGAATTGTTCATAACAGTCAAGGAAGTTTATTAAAAATCATCCTTATGTAATTTTTTTTAAATTAATTCAAATAATCAATTTGAAAATCACAATACATGTAATACTTAACCAGGAAACAGATTATATCATTCACAAAAATTAACATCTAATGAGTATGAACAGCATGACTGTTCTCAGTCAATGTGAACAGTCACATTCAGAAATATATGCTGTAGAAATTTTAGTTCTGAAATACACTTAGCTGCTGTAGCTCTTCTTATAATGATGCCACAACAATACACTAGAACGTGTAATGTTGTTCTAGAAGTTTACCTTAATCGGATTATCTGAGAATGTCAGTGATTGTCACCAATATTGTCCCTGCTTTTGTGTCACTGAGAGTCACAAGAAACAGAGTTATAGAGACACGGGCAAAAACTGAAATCACTCCTTTGTCAATCTTGGCTACATTATTGTGTTTCAACCTGGAAAATAAGTTACACATCAATTAGACCTTTTCAAGATTTGGAAAACACTCTCCACCCATGTTGTTTCCTGTCATACTTAGTAAGGTGACAGTGGTTTGCTTTGAGTGAGTTTGTAGGCAGAGGAAAAAAAAAAAATCTTGTTCTGTATTTTGGTAGTGAAATTACAGGGTTTTGTAATCAATGTTCAAAAACTGGAAAGGAAAAGGATGCTTTGACTTATTGAAACTTTTGATGGAATTATATACATTATTTAGGTGTACGTGTAGAAGTGGCACTTAGCTATTTGATGTTTTACATTTATTAAATAAGTGGCACTTAGCTATTTAATGTTTTTATTTAACATACTGGACTCTTGCTTATTCTAAGTCCAGATTTATTTAGTTCCTATTTATCCTACTGGAGCCATTAAAAGAGTATCTTTTAGGAATGTTTTCTTCATTCCTCAGGTTCTACAGGAAGAGAATTACATGTCATAATCATGCAAAACACATTGACTTTTAATGTGCAACTTTTCCTAAAACTTTTAATTAAATCCTTTTTTTTAATCTGAAATTTTATACCAAACTGTTTCTATTTGTTGCTTAAATGAGTAAGAGAATTCAAAGATGTATCACTAGTAGTCTGAGGTGTACTGTTTAGGAGCCTGTTGGAGGGCTTTAATTCAAATAAAGGTTTTCTGAATTTTCTGTTGCATAGAAATTCTCAGAAGGCAGCTATTGGAGCTGGAGTAAAAGATAAATTCTGTACTCTTGAAACTGAACAAGATCGGATACTTGAGCTGGTCAGTATGTAGAGCAAAAAGACAGGAAAGCTGGAGGAGGATGTGACATTTCTTAAATTATTGTATCAAATGTACATGTTCTGGAAAGATAAATACTGAGATGATGTTATTCGTCCCTTTGCCTGCCACCTGTTTCCTTAGCTCTCTTTAAAAAAAAAAAATTAATAAAGCTTTTCCATTATTAATTATAATCATGACTCTGCAAACCAAAATGTTCTGATTAGTGAACTTTTTCACAAAACTTCTGGGAAATCTCAATGTCCTCCACCAGATATTCCTAATGCCCAGTACTTTGCAGATTTAGTATTAAGTGATCAAATACCAGCCCAGAGCCATTCCAGGTAATTGAATCCCCTGATTTGGGACCAGGTGTAGAAAGATGTTCAAACTAATTATTTAATAATTGAAAACAATAACCAGTGTAGTTAAATCTCTTGCTGATTTTCTAATGTTTATTAATTTAGGCACCTGTGTCTTCTGCACCACTTTCTTTCAAAATGCTTACAAGGATATGCATAGCATATAAATTTAAAATGAATGTGATTACCTCGATACACACTCTAGGCGCTTAAGTGATTAGAAGAGCATTATTATTTTAATTGTTATATAGATTTCATTCTTATGAGTCTGCTTATTAGATAGTTGTTTAAATTCTTAGATAGACATCCAGGTGCAGAGTTTTCATTAAACACTCACTCTGCCATTTTCCACTACCTCTTTAAGTGGCCTGATTTAGGAAGAATCACAGAAAATGTTTCCGTAAAAAATAGGCAAATACAACATTCATAAATAGTTAAGATAAATAAATGAAAAACAACATCGACACCAGCACCCTTATCAGCAGAAAAATCATTGCCCTTTCACGAATGTAATTTTACTTCATTCTATTGTTTATGCAAACTGCATTGAAGAACCGTCCAAAAGAAAGGAGGTTTATAATTATTATGAAAAATCAGCAACATCATCTATTCTAAATCAGTTTGTGCCTTCTTTCCAAGGGCTTTGTATGGTAGAGCAGATGTTAGGCCTCGCACATTAGTTTCACCCACCCTTGCTTCATTTAGCTATGTATATTATTTTAATTACCTTCTATACCTTCAAGGCAATTCCCATTATATTTTTTTTTATTTTGCTAATGCACCCGGTTAAAGAAAAAAACCCGTAAGTGGGGCAATCAGGAAAGGGTAAAATGGCAGTAGGATTAGACTTCTTGGTGTCTTTTCTTTTTCCTTTTTTCCACTCCCTTTACTGTGACTAAATAATAACTACTGGAAGGAATAATTTTACAAGAGGGAGTTATCTGTTATTTTTATTTGGTCCCAATACTGCTAATTAACAGCAGATATGAAAGGTCCTGTAAAGGTTTTAAAAATCTAACAAAATCTGTTTTTACCTTCTATTCTTTTTCTACAAACAGAATTCTTATACTACTATGAAATGGGCTGCTTTAGCCTTAAAGTCATAGAAAAGAAGTATGAATATAGCAGAATAACAACATGATTTATCAGCATGAGCAAAATAAATGGACAGTATTAACTGTATCATTCCAGCAGTCTACGCAGCAGTCCTAATGCCTTAACAGAATGTGTGAAAGTAAATGAAATGGCAGCATGATTACACTGATTACAGTGGTTACAAATA
Source organism: Aquila chrysaetos chrysaetos (assembly GCF_900496995.4). NCBI lineage: Eukaryota > Metazoa > Chordata > Aves > Accipitriformes > Accipitridae > Aquila > Aquila chrysaetos. Next base: position 8,077,464 of record NC_044012.1, read on the forward strand.
CGTTAGGCTACATTCATGCTTCAGCGGGGCTGTAATTATACTTCAAAGAAATGCTGCTCCATTCTTACGGCATCCCTGCTGTTTGTTTCCTCTTATTTTGTTCTTAGCATCATAGGCCCCGGTCCTGCAGACACTTACTCGTAGGTGTAACTCTTTGTTTCAGTGGTGGGAAAAAATCACCTTTTGTGCATATCAGTAGTATTGGCTATAAACTCTTCCAACTCTCGTATGCTGCTACAGAAGTGCCATCAAATAATAGGGTTTGGTATGATTTAATACCATTCCTAATTTCTTACAGAATAAACCTTTTGAGCTTTCATTAAATTGGTTGGTAAAGAGTGTAGGGAGTATGGCTGCTCAATATCAAACAGTTCTCTTCTCCACCTTGCCCCTAGGTATTAGTACTGAACAGAAGAAATCCAAACCTTTGTGATTTGTCTTTGATTAGTGCTGCCTCATGCTGCAAGCAGTACTTCAGGAAGAAAGATGAATTTGTTGCTGTTGTTTCTCACTTCCCATTGGCAATGCATGGCGGCACTAGCCTAAAGCTGACCGTTATATTTCATTTAAGAAAAGGTATAGAAAAGGAAAATACATTTTGATGTGTCTGCATTTTGTCTATACTTCAAAGGCACTGACATTTTACAGCAGCTTTTTTTGTTTCTTTCCCCTCAGATAATGATGTGACACCATCAAGGCAGAATACAGAAGCAGAATGTGGTAGAGTCTGGGGGTGACTGTCAAGTCGTCTGATTTCTCTTAAGTGCCCCTTGCTTTCCTTCAGATACCTGCTGGCAATGGCAAGGCAGTGCTCCCCTCACTGTCTGGACTTTTTTGTGTGGTTTCTTACTGTGCTGACCTGTGACTTGCAGAACTTTCTCTGGATCCCATAGCTGAGCACAGGTCTGAACGCTCCAGGTGTGGTCCTCAAGCAAGTCTAGCTCAGCCACAGGCTCAAAATGTACTGTAGAGCAAACCACAAAGTCGGAATCAAAACCAAAGGACCTACTTGTTAAAAAAAAAATTATTTATTTGTTCCTTACCAAGCCAAATCAAACCTCAAGCTCTGCTCTCCTTGAGGCTGAAGTGCTACTAGAAAAAACCCCAAAGTACTACTGTTGTCATAGAGAAAAGGAGGTTGGGAACGCTGAAACCACAAAAGGGATGCAGAATCAAATCAAGGAAAACCCAGGATATTGTTGTGACTTTGTATCTTTGGAGAGACTCAGGAACCAGAAACAGCGGTTGAGAAACAAGCAATCTGTTTCAAGGGGAAAATGGGGCAACTGCTATACTGGAGGCACTTTGGCCTCTATGATCCATACCCAGTTCCAGTGACTTCGCTGGGGCTTTACCACGTACTCATAGAGACCTTGGCCCGTTTGTGTGCATGGCGGTGCACTCACATTTTTCACAGAACTGCGGCTCAGACAGCAGTAAGGATTTTCAGTATCTTCAGGCAGCGGTCAAACCAGGTGAGCCAAACCCAAATCTCCACCTTCCTGAGAGTGGAGCTAAGCATGTCGTAACTGAAAGTTGCTCTCTGCTTGTCAGACACAGTGATATATGAAGGTAATTGCTTCCATGTGCGTTTAATTACAGTACTGTAATTAGCAGGTTGCAAAAGCAGATGCAGAGGGTCTTTTCATAGAGCAGACTCTGATAGGCCATGAAAACATCTCAAAAAGAAAAGGGCAGAGCAATGTCACATTGTAATGCAGCTCTTTGTGCCTGGAAAAGAGGGTTAATTAGCTGATTGCTCTACTCTTCATCTTCATTTCTTAAGGTGGAGGGAACACGGTGGGAAAGAGACTAATTTATCTTCATGAATTTTTAGAATTAGCAATAAGCACCAAACCTCTGTTCCGCCCAGCATCGTGGCTTGGGCTTGATGCTGGGGCAGGGACCAATGAAAAAGGGAACAAAAACTCCACGAAGATCCTCATCCTCTCCGGGGAAAAGGAGAGCGAGAGATACAATCTTTGAGTAGAGTTCACCATGGCAACTAGAGCAGTCCTTCCTATCATTTCTCGTCGTGAGAGAGCAGTGATGATTCTGGGTTAATGCTGCATGCAGGGACTTGTAACTCACCTGTACTTCCTCAGCACCTATTAACCAAGTTCATTTTTCAAAGTATCCCTTAGTGCTTTGTGGCAGCAAATGGCAGTGAGGTTACCCAGATCAGCTCTGTTTCAGCTGTGGGTAACTCTGCGAAGGTTTTGAGGGTCAGTCAAGTTCAGAGCTGTTTGACAGGGAAATTGTGTCACTGCGTAATGACAAGCAAGGTGAGGATTCTACACTAGATGAGATGTGGTTTCAAGTCCTTTAAGAAAGCTGTGGTCTTGGTAGCTGTGGGAAAGGAAATATAGCAGCGCTTATGTTGCAAGGCACATCAAACTTAAATTTAATAGTTCAGGAATTGTAATAAACAAAGAGATCTAAACTAACCTTTTTTTCCTATTAGGAAACTTCACATCTTGTGTGTTCTTTAACTTACATTATTATCCAACTTAAGTATTAGGTCCTGGTATTCATATTTATTGAAGTTACCTACTAAAGGGATTAAAGAGCGTAGTCTTTTTAATTGTGCTTGCAGAAGTCAGTACAAATTGCACATTTAATTATTGTGTACTTAAAATCTGATAATCATAGAAAATCAAATACACAGCTTGGTTGATTCAGAAAGTATTTTTAATAGGGCACTATTAAATTATAGAGTTAAACGTTATTAGATATATTTATTCATGAGAGATAATTTGATATGTAACAAAATAAGCCAATACATGGTGTAACCTCTTGCAGTCTAATTTTCATGGATGAGCTCTTGCATATTTAATATCCTTTGAGGATATATTTTAACCTAGACTAATTACTGCTTTCCTCTTATTTCTGTTCAGTTTGACATCGATGTTTGGCTAAAATAATGTAATATTGTTATTACTGAGTAAATTAAGTAAATCTAGCTTATTTAATTTAGAGCCATTGTAGATACTGTAAATGGCCTGATGTAGGTTATGACAGCAAGCGTTGTACACGAACAAAAAATAGCTATGGGTGAAAGAAGACTAATACATTAAAATCATCTCTATAAAGAAATCTTATTCACATTGCATAGTGAACACCATCAGGAATATTTTCTCATCTATGAGGCTGTTTTATAGTATCTGTTTCTCATATCATCATGGTAAATTGATAAAGAGGAGTAAAGTAAGAAATTAATGGTGATATAAGTTATTCTTAATTATTAAGACAATTCAGCTTAAAAGACTATCAGGATAGCTGGGGACCTTGTCAGAAACTTTCAATAGACAGAATACCAGAGCACAGAGATTTTGTACTTTAAAGTAGGTTAATTAATTAAATGAGAACCTGTGTCATGGCTGTGATATATACATTAATTTTGTGTCTGAGAAAATTTTTAATGAAATGTTTTAATTTTGTTCTCAGTGACATCTTAATAAAATGCACTGATAGGTCAGGTTATATATTTGTACTTTTTGGTATAATGCCAGCACTGTCAGCTGGCTTAAGCAGATCAGCTTTGCTTTGCTTGGTTCATCAGCCAAACATCTTGCTACATGTTGCTTTCTTTGGTTCATCAATTTTTTAACATACTAAAGTTTTAATAGGTCTTTCTTGTGTGAAAATAATTTACAAAATAATAAATATGAAAAATGAAGAGAAAACTTACATTGATGTAACTTTAAATTGCGTTTGATTTTACAGTTATGGTAAGTGCTATAGACTGAAAGTTTTCTAGGTGAGTAGTGAGATAAAATAGTTCATCTTTTTCCTAAATCAAGCTTGATTAGTAAAAGCTGAAATTCTCAGTGCTTTCTGTGAGGCTAAGATCCTTTTTTTACATGTTGCATTGACTAAAATAAGTAGTGATTTTGACTACATGCAGATCTTTTATGTGTTTCAACCATTTTAATTTTATCAAATTTTTTCAACCATAGATCAACTAAACTTCAAAACAGGAAAACCACTCTTCACTGAAAAGTAAAAACTTAATTTTAAAAAAGGCATGTTTTGGATACTTAAAGAAATTTAGGAATGAGGTCTTGAAACTTCAGGAATCATCTAAACTGACCCTTTCTCAGAGATGGTTTCAGATTTGAAGACCATTTTGAGATTCAAGGCATCTTTTGGAGAATTTCTGACCCAGCTGGTTAGATGGTTGAGGTTAGTAAGTCACAGTCTGGGAAACATTCATTGTTTTAAGCAGAAACTTAGAACGATAGACAAAATGAAGGGACTAATGGTAACTACACAACCACATATGCAAGGATTTGACTTTGTGCCTATATGTATTGCTTGACTAACTCCATTTACACTGATGGGTACTAAATTAGTCAAGTGTGATTAAAAATCAGCCCTCTGAGCTCTATAGAACTTCAGTGATGATCTCATCATGAACCATGATTTAGGGAAAGTTAACAAAATGACTGGTATTACATATAGTAGTTTAAATAATTGTGCTTGATGCTAAAAAAAATCATATGAAAGCAGATAGCTTCCTGCTGAAATGAAGTTGGATGAATTTTGGCAGCTCTTAAGGACATACACTTTATCTTTGGAGCTTTCAGAGCAAAGCTCATGAAGAGTTGAGCCATATACTAATATGAAGGATATAAAATATATTTCAATAAAGTCATAATCCTTCTATTAAAAGTTTTGTCTTTTTTTTTTTTAATTTTCAACTGCTTTCAGAATTCCTATTGCATTGCTGTTGCAAGTATTACATGTGTTAGATCTGATAGAAAGGTTAGTGCAATCAGTCGGAATCTTGGTCAGCCTTTTATAAATGCTTGTGACAGTCGAGGTCTCATAACAAGACACAGACAATGAACATTGTACTCAATCTTTACCAGAATGAGGCATGGAAATGCTTTCTGCAGAAGAGTTCTATACGGAAATGTGTTTTATGGGCTCATTCAGACTGAAATGCAGTAAGATCCGTGGATTAAGAGAGGCAACGTGTTTGCCATCAGATTTCCTCTCAAAATTTTGATGTTGCTGCTCCAGGAGGTTATGCTAGAGAATATGTCCTAAAGAATTAGAATACAAGTAAATTCGGTTCTCGGATCAGCTCATTCTGAATTTTGCTGTTGTGCTGGCCTATGGCAAGTAAGAACCTTGTAGGTGTCTCAATCAAACAGAGATCTTTTTGATGATGAATGCTGACAAAGTAATTCTCACACCACGGATTTTGTGTATTTTGAAATGTTCTCTACTGCCAAGAAAGTGTTCGGATTTTTAGAGCCAGGAATACATGAAAACTTCCATTATTCCCCATGCTGTATAGAAATTTCTTCTAACAAATAAATAAATCTGATGACTTCATCATCATGCTGCTCTCATTGAGCTTGATAGGAAAACCACCCATGACCTTGGTTTTTCCCCCTTGAATTTGTTGGATTGCCGGTGCTCTTAGGTTTCTCTGATTTGGCCATAACAGTGAAAAACAGAAGATACTAAATTAATCAGCTGCCCAGAGCTCAGGATTGACTATGTTGGGGGCTGAGGCCAGTGTATTGATAGAAATGTCACTGCCACAGGTAGGAGTAACCAAACCAGCTTTATGCTGTTTTCACAGATCTAGTCATTAACATCAGCAATTGTGTAAACCTGCTTCTTGTGTGAAAGTGAAAAATCCTTCCCCAATATCTAGAATGTATGTAATGAAATATCCCATAATCTGGCTGAGAAAGAGACTTATCTGACTCCATGAATCTGTAGAGGTCACCTGGCAGAAGAGGGGTCTGTGCTTTCAGTGCCTCTGATCCAGAAACACATGCCGAGTTTCATGTAAACTCAGCTGGCTCAGAGCTATGAACTGATACCAATACCAAATATTTTTTCCCCTCTATCAGCTGCCGAGAAAGTAAAATTGCTTCTAATCAAAAGGACGGCCCTGCCTTTGCAATTGTTTGCTCAACTATTTTTCTGACTGGTCTGCTTGATGGGCAAATGTGCAAGGAGATGGAAAACTTAATCTTTCAACATGAAAGAATACCAATGCACTGTGAAGAACTGTTTCTAGCTCGCTTCTCTGGTATGGATTCACGTTGCTGCTTATTTCCTAAAACTGGCTACCAGGTTAGCTTCTAATGTGTTTGATGATGCATGTCACGGTATCTGGGAACGCCCAGCAACATGCCAGGGGCATTATAGGATTTACTAAAGCAAAGACTATTCTGCAACTAAATTAAATCATATATTAACAACACATCAAAGTTTTAGAAACTTTGTATTGCTCTGTTTTCGTTACCTGTATGCCTTGTTCAAAGTGCGCACACTATTTCTTTCCAAAGCAACTGAGCTAGTAAAATACACATTATTCAGTGTGCATCTTTTGGGACTATGTAATCAGCAATTAAAGAGAGAGAACCAAAGCATATTATACTTCATTTTGCTGACATCTTGCATAAAGCAACGTCAAAATATGGGGATATTTGGTAACCTTTTCTTGTGGGTATTTGGCACCTGGTTTTATGAATTAGTATACTTAGCAAGTCGTTTTTTCTCATATCTACTAAAAATAACAACATGAACTCTAAGAGGTTGGCAACGTATTACTTCCCAAGGGAGAATTTTGCTCTTCTCTCTCATTTATCTAGGCATGTGTAGAGGCTTTTGACCCATTTAGCATAGATAAATGACCCATGATGTGAAATTTCCCAACAGTTTAATAATGCATTTAACTCAAAGTGACACTTGCTTGCAGCTGCCTTAAAGCAGTTTCCAGGCTATATATGTCTCTTTGAAATGATGTATGACAAGTAGGAAAGCTTCCTTGATAGAACCCCAGATCCCATGGGTGAGTAACAAGAAAATCCTTTTTAGATTGCCAGCAGCAAATTTATACTTCGCAAGTCTTTATTTAATTTTATCTGTTTTTCAATATCATTTACGGTTATGACCATTAGTCTAAAGCTCACAGTAACTTCTATACAAATTATTTTTTCTTCACAGTAATGAATGGTAAAGGCTTTTATTGATTCCCCCCCCCTTTTTTTTTTCCACAAAATACCAGAAATAAACCCCTTGTCTTACCACTGAAAATGTTTTTGTAATCCTTGTACTAACTTAGCTGTATCAAAATTCTATTACTTCTGAAACCCAGGTAGTGAAACAGAGAACTGCATTCTGTGTATGTTTAAGATCAGGAAACTTTCTTAAGAAAACTCCCTTACGTATCTGAAGACACAAGTCTGAATGATAGCTCTTAATTTTTGTGTGCATAGTTTTAAAGCAGTTGTTGATGAGTGTATGGAAAGATTTTTATTAAAGCTGCTTCTGGTATAGTGAGCAATTTCCCATGATACATGTCATATTATTAGCGAGAAAGATTTAAGAAAGCAAGAAATAAACATTTGACTTGAGGAGACAAACACTTCTAAGTAGACAATCAAATTTATTATTTAATAACATTTATTTCTAGTATTAAAATAGAAGTCAAATAACCAACGTTGGATCCTGTAGTGTCCTGAATGATTTAGCACAAATAAATGGTATAGGGTCCCCAAAGTCTACAAACAGAAAACCCAGTTTCAAATAATAATTAAAAAAACCAAAACAAAACAAAACCAGAAAAATAAACCAGAAAAAGAGTCCTGTCCACAAGGAAAAGTTAATGTGGGCAGAGGGAGAAGAGGAAAAAAAAACCCCGAGACAGCCACAAGCCAGATGATTAGAACAGAAACAGGGAGTTCACAGGATGTTTGTTACCTAGGTCTCTAATCATTTTTCATCTCTGTTGCTTCCTTTTGCCTCCAACTTCCTTCTGTCTTATGTGTGTTTCTCGGCCACAGTGACATTCCCCTTGCTTAGTTTCCCTTGCAGGATCCCGGACTCATCAAGGTCCAGGCTGTTTAGTGATACTTTTTGTTGGGTGTTCGTACAGCATGCAGGAGAATTCGACCCTGACCCACAATTTGTAATACAGATATGAAATAATTGGATTTGGGTAGTTTACTCCAGCTGCCCTAACTGAGCCTGGAAAATGATAGCAGAACAATATCCCGGAGAAGAGCTAGCTCCTGTGTGCAGCACAAAGGCTATTCTGCTGCTTGCTGCTCTCCTATTCATAGCAGTTTAAGCCTGTCTCCTCTGCTCCATTTCAGTGTAAAGTCAAAGAAGCTAGCTTAAATCACAGAGTGCTTTTGATCTAGATCTAAACGTGGCTCATATTTGAGCTTTGCTGGCTACCATGCTGAGAGGCACGTGAAGCAGCCTACCTGAAGTTTATTCAGAGAGGATGGTGTGAGCATGGCTATGTTAGGCCTCTCACAATACCGGCAAAATAATTGGGTACAAACTGCCTGAGCTAACTTTACCTATCTAACCGAAGTTAGACATCTGTGCTCTTCAGTCCGGGGAAAGGGAATGGCATTCCAGAGAGGAATTCACTCACCCTAACGTTGCCCATCTGTGTTTGAATGAGAAGAACCAGATTTTGGACGGTCCTCTCTTTTATTCCTGACTACAAAAGAATCCTTCTGTTAGAGCTGTAACTGTTAGCCAACGTGACCAACACGACCTAGCAAAACCGGGAATTCCTCCCTAAAACAAATGAACTCTAAAGGGCAAAGAAACCCCATCCCACTGATGATGCAGCTTATTTTATTCAGGGAACAAGATAGCGTTTAGAAGTCTTATTGCCAAAAAACCCTTCATTTGTTGACACGAAATACGTGTTGACTGGAACAGACTTGCAGAGACTAATTCTTTCCAGCCTAGACAAGGTCAACGTCACCATTAAAAGCACTAGTTGCCAGCTCCCTGTGCTTGACTGGCCAGTGGAAGTTGACTGCATCGTGCCTCACCTTTGATACAGAGCGATTCTTCCTAGTTGGGGATGAGAACAGCTTTTACAGTGTAAGCTTGGATAAGCCTGCTAAAAGGGTGAAGCTGCCGACTACCCTGTAAAAGATAAGCACAAGAAACAGCAGAAGTGAGGCAGGGAGCCTATATCAAAGTTAATGAAGAAGGCACAAGGTCTAAGGAAAGGAGGAAATTCTTCTAGGAGTTTGGGTTAGTATGAACTTGGAAAGATCAATTTGCTGCTGAACCATTTGAACTGAGCGACAGAGTTCATTTTGAGAAAGACATACAAACCAAAGCTTGCACAGCTAGTGCCTCAGATCAGAGTGACCTGATGAGCTGTACTCTGCGAGAGTGTAGCTCTGAAGCTGCAATACACTTAGAGCTTCAGTGGCAGGAAGCAATCTCATTTTGTAACATGTCTGCTTTTGGGAATGCTTGTTTAGAAATTTCCTTCACAGATGAATTAATTAGAAATAGCTTATTTACTAGGAAAGGAGACAGATGCCAATTCATCTTCTTTTTTGAAATATAAAGAAAATAAATGATATATACACTTTAGCTTCCTCTTCGTAACTCCAGATACTGGATTTATAAATACGAATGCATTTGAAAGACATTATTACAACATTTCTCACTAATAATATCTGGCTTTAAATATTTGTGCCTACGCACTTCCCCAAAATAAATAAAATCAACCCTCCCAAAGAATATTTTTTGCAAGCTGCTTCTCTAAAGTGCAAGTTTATTTGATTTAAGCTTCTTCACCAGTCATTGTTAATGACTAATTATTCAGTATTTCAAACTGAAACAGATAGCTTCAATTAGTATGATTAATGCTGATATACAACCTCATTTGCATAATTACAAAATATAATAAAATAAATTCCAAATACGAATCTTTGTTATTTGTGTTACCAAAGGCCTGAAAAAAGACATTATGTTTCCAAATCATCACAAGACACGGTTATAATACTCTGTGACTAAAATTGAAAGGTAGAATTATTTTTCATCACCATGCATTAGAAGGCTTTGGCAAAATAAAAATTCTATCTCTGAGACAGATAGAATTAATCTACTAAAAGTATATATCTGCTGAAACAGATATTCTTTCCCTACTTTTAAATATTTGGAGCTGGTTTGAAAATTAACTAAGATTCTTCATGGAAACAGCATTTGGCCTTTTAGAATGTATGGAGTATTTTTTACTTCTTAAAAGCTTTAACGAGCCTTGTTTCTTTTGCAAGTTTTTGAGTCCTTTTTACTGCTCTGAGGAGAAGGCTCACTTTCCATTCTGCATGTCACTTATTTCAATGCTCTAATGAAGGCACAGTAGGCTCAAGAATGCAGTCCTTGGTACGGTTTACATTTAATAGTCAGTTTCCTTTTTCTGAATTTATTGTTTTGATTTCAGCTAAACTGATGTGACATCAGAGTGATTACTACTGGAAGTAGCTTCCTGCATCTTGAATTGTAGGAGCTGCATTGAAAACAGGTGGTAATACTCGTACCTCCAAATAAATGAGAGGTAACAGTTAGGTTTCATCAAGACTGTCAGGAGAAAAAGGTTGAGGAAATACTGTCTGGAGGATCAGAGCATCAAGGAAATTCCATGTTCCTGAGGCTGCTTATTTGGTTTTTACTCAGGCAGTTCCTGAAATCAATACAGTCATTTAGCCAGTAATTAGCCAATAATTTTTCTAAGGAAGTAGGAGAAGGAACCTCAAATGGGAGGGGGAACATAAGTGAGCAAATGAAGTAATGGCCATAGCAAGAGAGAGCAAAAGCAAGCACAGTTCTGAGAAGGCTTGAAAACGTGTAGCTAGATAATAAATGTAAGCAGAATGCAGCTGATTTGTTCCTACCTTGGAAAATGACTAATGTCCTTTTACTCTTGTGTGGTGGGTTGACCCTGGCTGGACACCAGGTGCCCACAAAGCCGCTCTATCACGTCCCTCCTCAGCTGGACAGGGGAGAGAAAATGTAATGACAGGCTTGTGGGTCGAGATAAGGACAGGAAGAGATCACTTGCCAATTACCATGACGGGCAAAACAGACTTGACTTGGGGAAATTAGTTTCATTCATTACCAATCAAATCAGAGTAGGATAATGAGAAATAAATCCAAATCTTAAAACATCTTCCCCCCACCCCTCCCTTCTTCCCAGGCTTAACTTTACTCCTAATTTCTCTACCTCCTCCCCGCCAGCGGCACAGGGGGACGGGGAATGGGGGTTGGGGTCAGTTCATCACATGTTGTCTCTGCCGCTCCTTCCTCCTCAGGGGGAGGACTCCTCACTCTTCCCCTGCTCCAGTGTGGGGTCCCTCCCACGGGAGGCAGTCCTCCACGAACTTCTCCAATGTGGGTCCTCCCCACAGGCTGCAATTCTTCACAAACTGCTCCGGTGTGGGTCTCTTCCCTGGGCTGTAGTCCTTCAGGCACAGACTGCTCCAGCGTGGGTCCCCTGCGGGGTCACAAGTCTTGCCAGCAAACCTGCTCCAGCGTGGGCTCCCCTCTCTCTCCATGGGGCCACAAGTCTGCCAGGAGCCTGCTCCAGCGCAGGCTTCGCGTGGGGTCACAGCCTCCTTCGGGCACCCACCTGCTCTGGCGTGGGGTCCTCCCCAGGCTGCAGGTGGAGATCTGCTCCACCGTGGACCTCCCTGGGCTGCAGGGGGACAGCCTGCCTCACCAGGGTCTTCCCCACGGGCTGCAGGGGATTCTCTGCTCCGGCGCCTGGAGCACCTCCTCCCCTCCTTCTTCACTGACCTGAGGGTCTGCAGGGTTGTTTCTCTCCCATCTTCTCACTCCTCTCTCTGGCTGCAATTTCTGCTGCACAGCAACTTTTTTTTCCTTTCTTAAATACGTTATCCCAGAGGCGCTACCATCATCACCGGTGGGCTCAGCCTTGGCCAGCAGCGGGTCCGTCTTAGAGCCGGTTGGCATTGGCTCTGTTGGACATAAGGGAAGCTTCTGGCAGCTTCTCACAAAAGCCACCCCTGTAGCCCCCCAGCTACCAAAACCTTGCCACACAAACCCAATACACTTTGCTCTGGTGTAAATCAGATAATAGGGTATCTGCTGTATCTCTTTCTGTAGATGAAGTGACATCTCCAGGCTGTCAATTTGCACTTCCAGTAGCATTTAAAGATATAGCATTATTTTGATTTGCCAACATCTGTAGCTCCATAGAGCCACTCTTCTGCAATAAGGAATGTTTGATTCTTCCAAGCTATTATGTCTGAATTAATTAGCTTAAATGTTTCGGTAGTTAACATATTGAAGAATTCACAGAGGCAAATTATGTCAGTCCCTGCATGTACATATGTGACCTTGCATAGGGAGAGAGGGACTCTGCCTTTGTATTACACTGTTTGGCAGGGCTTATACACAGTCCTAATCATTGCACCTAGAGAGTAAGGGATTATTCAAGGCTAGTTTAAACTGAAGCACATGACAAACAAAGTAGGATCATACACAGTCTGGTGGATATGGTTCCATATGCTATTTAGAAAAGAAGATATGGAAGGATATATAAGATACAGCTAACAATTGCAGTGGGAGGGGAGAGAGTGAAAGTAAGTTGAAATGTGTTTAAATCTGCCTTGCAGTTGGAATACTTTCTCTTCCAAAAAGTGAAATTATGCCCACAAGTGCTCAGGACAGTGGATTCATATCCTGGCAGAGTGCGTGCTTCCTGATACCTGTCTTTCATGAAGATAAATTATTAAGCAGGGACTCGGTATGAATCCTCAATCTCCAGCAATTTTTCCCCCTTTGAAGTAGATACAACCAGCACCCAATATTCTAATGAGTCTTATTTGTAACATCTGATTAGCACTTTTATGGGTGGCTGATTGTGACAGGGTAGGTGCAAGCACTGTGAAGCGATTTGTATCAAGGCTTTCATTAAAAAGGTGAAACTTGCACAGACTTTTTGGTGGTGAGACAGATGAACGCATATGAGATGGGGTCCTACAAATGCCATATTGGCTCAGAGCAGGTTAACAAGGGCCAATTAACCCTGTCTTACTACAGGCATCAAGTCTAGTGAGAGTTTAGCTCAGCTGCCTGCTGAAAAGGAGGACAAAGAAAAAAATCTCCACGGTAGCTGGGGACTGGAAACAGCTGGATGGTTATGTGAGCCTCCCATCAGATGGCTGAGCTCAGGGGAGATAGGCTAAATAACTATTAAGTAGAAAATAGGCCTTGGGACTAGTCCTTCAAAACTATTTGCTGGATGACTGTATTTTTTATTCTTTTGTTTGTTTGTTTGATTCTTATTTTTGAACTCTGTTTGCTCAGAGGAAGTGGAACGAGAGAGTGTCTGAGGAGGAAGGCTAGGATACCCTTGTGCTGGACGGTGAGATCTGTGGTCACTGGAGCCTCTGAGGGAGGGGACTGGAGTGGGCTCCACTGGGAAGAAACACAAAAGCAGATTGTGTCACATAGCTCCTTTCATGTCAATCTTCCCATAAACATCTGGAGTAGAATAACATTCACGGTACTATTGATTTTCAAATTACAATGCCTTTTTAAGAAAAAGTAATGTTTAAGAAAAACCGAACCTCCCCAAAATGGGAATCAGAAAATTATGTTCTTTGAATGGCTTAAAAGCTGACTAAGCTGAGCTTTGAAATTTCAGTTTTCAGCTCTTAAATATATCTATAACTGTTCAGTATAGGGGATGTAAGAGATCTTGAACTGATTTAAAAAGTAACAGCAACAAAAAGCTCCAAAGTAAAAGAACAGTATCTTTCTCTATATGGAGATATTTCATCCAAGTCTGTTGACATAAAGCTTGCAGACTGTTCACCAGTGATTATGAGATTAAAAACCATTACTAAACACAGGCTGAAAAATAGTAGCTACCTATATACCTCATCTTTGGTGGAAAAATGAGTGTGATTGTGATGAATGTGTATGGGTTTCTAAAACAAAATAACTTGTATATAATGATAATGCTAGGATGAAGCTAAGGATGAGCCACATGCCCTTTTTTTCTCTCTACTGAATGCTGCTAATAAGTTGAATTCAGTGCTGACAGAAGGAGGGATGGGAATAGATTATAATGTGAAAAAATGTGAATGAAAACAGGGAAAACAATTTTAAAAGCATTTTGGATCCATATTGGTTTATTGTCAGATCTGACCAGTCCTTCAGGTCACCTACAAAAGGCAGTATGTGCTGTGAGAGCTACAGCACAGCCCTTTCTGTGTTCTGGTAATGGAGTCCTAAGGACTTTGCTAGCGGACTCAGCAATTCTGTAATTGAGCTGTGGGTCACACTGCATTGCTCACTGGATTGATACACCAGCTTCTGACCTGCATTTACTGGCAATGGTCACATCCTGAATCCTAGTTCAGTGGCTACCTCTCTATGGAGAGAAAGTGTGGAGATTACTTGCATCAAGGCCATGAGGCAGGAGGTAAGCGTTATTTCACCTTTCATTTAGTACTTGTTGTGTTGTGGGATTCCATTAAGTTTCCACTGATTGTCTTCCATGAAAAGTAAGCGCTTCTGTTGAAGCTAAGAGCCTGTCTATGTAAAATCCTCTTTTGTATTGTATACTTGATAAGTATTATATTTTCTTGAAAAAAAAACCCAGAAGATATAAAAAAGTCACTTAGTTTCTCTTGTGCTTGTAAAGCTTAATCATATGAATGCCAGTGACCTGATATTTAAACTACAATATTTTAAAGAAAACCGTACAGCATAAGCAATTTGAAGGAGAGAAACTCAGTTCATTATAGTTGAGATGATATTCTAAATCTTCCAAGTTCAAAGTGATCTGCAGACCTCACTGCACTATTTACTGTCATCCCAAAACTGTGAATGCAAGCACAGGTAGCTGTTCCAGTGAAATCTATAATATAAATGCCAGAATATCACCTTTTAGAGGCAGAATGTCAAACGCCATTAAAGCAGGCCAGTTTCTAGTCTTTTTTTTTTTTTTTTTTTTTTTAAAGTATGTTTATTTAGCACAGGTATTTTGAGCCTGAGCAGGTCCAAAAGGTATGGAGAGCTCCTAACTGGGCATTTGCCTACAAAAGAGATTAACTAAACTAAATGTAGATTGAGCCTTTGAGATTAAATTGCAAATACGGAGATCAAATCTCCACAGGCAATTTAAAATCTACCAATTATTTAAAGGGTTTAATTAGGTGCAGATCTTTCTGTAGGCTGATTTAGAAGGACATAACCTAACATTTGTAGCCAATAAAATGTAAGAAATAAAAGACTACTTTTTTCATTTATTTCTACCATAAAATGTATGCTGTAAACTATGAGGAACATCTGAAGATATTTCACAAGTAGCACCATCTGTCTTCTTGGCAGACTATGCAGGCAGTGTGGGTGGCTTAGTTACTTGCTTATGAATCTATAGCATCACTTGCTTAGTCTGCTGGATGGGGCTGCCCCTTCCTTGTTTGGCATGATTTCAACATCTCAGTTTTGGTTCCATAAAACAATTCTCTTTTTTTATGTGGCTGCTCTGTGCACCTGTATAAACTAGCTGGCAATTTGCTTAGAGTATGCTTACCTATAAAAGTAAGTCTCTTGGGCCTCATAAAGAGAATACTTCTTGCATGTGTATATTTTTCTATGTAAATCTCTGCAAGCTTTGAAAGTTTATTCACTTATGCCACTTTCTAAGTATATCAGGATTATAACAGGCACCAGTACCGTTAAGTGTTTCTTTTCCTTTCGTCCTGTGGAGAAAGTTCTCCCTGAAAATGTCCGCACGTTTGATATTAAGCTCTAATCCAGAACACTTTTTTCATTATTAAGTTACCAAATATTTAATCAGTCCAAAAATTCAAGACAGGCTCAACACCACTGACTGCAGTAATGTATGTATATAGCAGAAAGATTTGTGCCTGAGACATCCATCATTCAGTAAGCGTTTGAGGAAAAGAATTAAAGCAAAGAAATACTGTATGTCTTAGCAAGAAATGAATGCTGTAAGAGATGTATTCTTACTAAATAAGTTCAGTTATTAGTCAAACTACGGAATTCTCAGTGTATCTTCTTGCTCTTGCATGTTGTTTCTGTATAGTATTGTGGTCGCTTGGTAACAAAGTTTTAAGGTTTTTATCTTGGCTTTAAAAAACAGCCCAAAACAGGTGAGACAGCATTATCTGTATATTGATCTGCATATTGAGAAGAGTATAAAAGATCTGATGGCACCATTTTACAGACAAAGTACAAATAAGTATTTTCAGGCTGGCTGCCTTTTTCTACTGAATATCAGAAAACAGTAAACAAGGTAGAGCAGAATTACAATGTTTCATAAAAAGAGCTCCATTTCAGCTGCCTTCCATGTTAGGTGGTAGCACACGCTATACTCTCAAGAGTACAGAAAACCTAGCAGTTCCTCCACTGCAAGGATTAGAGATACCGGGTTAAAGAAAATACATGAATTTACTATTTCTTGAAAGGACACCAATTGCAGTTAGTAACAAGTAAACTGACAGGGGGGTGTAATCTTCAATGTTACACAGATATGTGCCAGTAGGAGCTAGTTACTACCCCAAAGTCTCATACTACCTAACAATAGAGAACTTCTCCATATATTAGGAAATCTCTATTTTATTTCTTGCTCATAATGTGAGGTCACTTTCCTGCCTCTTTTTAAAGGAGGGGCAGCTTTTTGATAACTAGGTGACATTTTTCATGTGACCTAGTGAACTTGTGTACCATGTACATGTGCAAGAGTCTCAGATGCTATTGTGGTAAGGCCAGTTAATGTTACTTAATTTCTATGTCCTAATGTTTAGGGCATTTGTTTTTCTCTACACACACATTATTAGTCTCTCACCTTGTGTCTTCTAATATGAAAGAAAAGACTTCTGTTGGCTGCAGTGAGTTTTAAAATGTATTTAGAGTACCTTTGTGTGCACTTTTGCATATTGGAGTACAATCTCTGTCATGACTGATGAGATTCCAAAGTTGAAAGTTTGTGTGTATTACTTCTAGTTTCAGGACAAAACACTTCTGAAGCTTCAGCGCTTACCTGCAGAACAAAAGAGGGAAAACAGCTATTTGTTTCTATATGTGTCAATATATTCAGCTAGATAGAAATAGTGCTAAAAGTTACATGCTACTGTAGCAGAAACTTGCTTTATGGCACATGCTGTCTTTCTCTATGTTAAACTAACAAAGCAGACCAAAGAAGTTTTATTCCTTGCCCACTTATTGTTGCTGAGGTTTTTTGTATTTTTTTTTTTTTAAATAGAAAAGAAGTTGAGTTTTGCAACAACAGCTGGTTGCCTTTACAAATAAATTACTCCTAAGGTAAGAACAGAATTTATTCTTTTCTCAGGAGTGCTTTTCAGTCCTAGTAAATACTCATCAAGAATCTTCTCAATGACAAGAATGTTGTAATGATATCTCTCTGTCAAATAGAACCAGATTCAAGTTCCCAGCTGCACCCTAAGGGAAGGCAGATTGAATAAAATCCTCCTCAGATGCCTGGATTACCCACATTGATAATAAGATGATCACCTCAGTAGATAAATTATACTATTCTCCTAGTCATCCAAGCGCTATCATGTTATTGTCACTTCACCGAGATATGTAACTCTATCGGGATATAAATGACAATTCAGATGGCAATGACATGTCCTCTACTATCAGCTACTCCAGATATTATTCCTTTATTCAGTCAAGCAGAGTTTCTCCTCCACTGGCTAATGCCTGCCCAATCTTGGATTCAGCAGTAGTGTAACATTCAGACTCTGCTTTCCAGATACTTCCCCCTGTGAAGGAATTGGCAGAGAATGGGCATAGAATTGGCTCCACACCACTGCTTACTAATGATCAGAATAGCTGGCCAGGCATGAAGAGGAATGTCAGCTGCAATCATTTATTTCCTTCCCTGGAGCGGGAGAGGAGCAGTGCAGGCCTGGAGGAGTGTGGCTTGGAGATGCAATGTCTCCCTAGGCTTCTTGAGGAACAGGGCAGCTTCCTGAGCACCCCTTGCTTGGGGCTGTGCCTGAAGGCACAGTCTAGCATTATCTGAATTGCAGACACTTTGAGTTGCTACTTTATATGCAACATTGACATTCCTTTCATTGCACATACAGCGTTCATCAGGCATTTGAATCTGGGTAATGAGAAGAATGCATAATCCAATTGCAGCTCTTCATTTTATTTCCTCTCATGGCTGACACATTGTTCCAGTTATTCCCAAAGATTATCTGATTAGCACCACAGCTCTGCTTTTCAGGGGAGGAACCTAGCAGGAACAGGCAGTTGAAAGAATACCACCTTTTTTTTTTTTTAATGCTGCCTTTAACAGAAGTGACTAAATATTTGTCATTTCAGAATGGCTGGAAACTGGTATGCCACTTACCTCACTAACCATTTCACTTGAAATTAAAATGATAATTAAAAATGGAGGGGGTATGTCCTAAACCAAGTTCCTGCTACTCTAAGGATTAGTTTTAATTTACTGGAAACTTACCCTGACACCAGCATCTGCTGGTTTTTTTAAGTTTGTCCTGACAGAGTTAAAACACCAGCTTTCATTTCAACTTAACTTTATGCTTTCGGTGTAATTAAAAAAGGTGAATTATTCCATCTTGATGTTGCACAGTCTTACTACCCCTCACTGAGGATATGTATATAGTAAGGGGCCTTTTGGTGTAAAGTATCAAAAAATGGCCAAGTGCTACATTCACACCAAGGCAGGTATTTATTGGCTACTGTAAATGGCTTGTAAAACATATGGAATGAATCGGGAGTCATTTAGGGGAAGCTCACATCCCTCCTACTTAAGACTTTGTGAAAACATAAGCGGTACTTTCTCAATTCCTTCAATCACAGCACATACTAAGATACACCTTTGATGAAAAGATACATCATTAACCACATAGGCCATGTCAAGCTCAGTCAAACAAAACACTTCCTGCAACTGTAGAAGAGTGAGTTCAAATTAAAAAATAAATCAAAAGAATATTTATTAGAACACATTCTAGTAGATACTCATTCTTCCTGCTGCTGTTTTGCCAATTGGTTAACAATAATACAAAACCTGACCCAATCTGGATTTCCCACCCTCCAGCCTACTTTTTTTTCTTTCTTGACTGTCCATTGAATAGTCACTGTCTCTTTTTCTAGTGCCTCTAAATTCTCTAGCTAGTGAAAAATATATTCTGTGAACTGTACTTCTTGAGAGTCCCAATTCTTTCTGAACACAGTGGAAAGCGTTGGGAGAGGGAATTTATCTTGAATACTTTAAACTCCCAGGCCTCCCCAAGGAATCCTTGAATTAGTGCTGGTTTGGGAAAAGACAGGGCTGATGCGAAGAAGCTGGATCTGACTGGTTTGGTTTTAATTATCTTTTTTTAATTAGCTTTTACGTTATATTTGCTTTCTTGTGTGCGGAACCAAGGCCATTATAACTCATAGTTATTACAAATACCCATTATCAATATGGTGTCTTCTGCGTGTACTCTGTTTTCTTTAAGAGAGCTGTTTAAATTTATCATGCTTGTTCAGTGGTCTTGCTTATCCCTGAGCCTCTGTTGTCATACGTTTCCTCAGCAAACCCTTATCCACAGTGAGATGACTTCTGGGCACTGAACAAAGTCACTTGTCTTCCAACTTTGGGGAAAAGTGATAGTTCTTAAACTTGTCAACAGACATAAAATGAAAGATGAATAGGAAGGGAGTTTTTAAGTGTTTGAAAATTGGAGAACACTAAGAAATAGCAGTCCACAGCTCTTCCACCTCAAAGTGGTGAAGCACTTTATTTAAAATGAAGTATGGAACCCTGGACTAAAGACTGAAGTGTCTGTAGACCACCTCATTCCTTCAGTAGTTCCCTAAATCTTCCTATGAGGACTTCACTGTCCCGCACAGATTAAAAAGATGCTGTTAGCTCTCAGAGTATAGGAAAAACTGCCTAATCCATTACAACAGGAAAGTTAATGACCTTTGACAACATATGTTTATGGCTGAAATGAAGCATTCACTGCTTAGAAGTGTTTGACACTTCAGTTTTACACTGCTACTAACACTTATTTGAATGCATGTCCAGACAGTGAGACATTTATTAAATTTTCAAAAATTCATCAGATTCAGCAGAAACTTCAAATGCACTTAAAATGCGGTGAGTTTAGGATGTTTTTGACAGAACCAAATGACATCTTTAGAAGCCATGAATTAAAAACCCTGGGGAAGATGAATGAGCTCATATAGCATAGAAGTCAGCTGTTCTCTCAAGACCAACTGGAGCAGATTGATACTGTTTTCCAAAAACTTATTAACTAGGTATCTAGTTAGAGCAGATCAATTAGCTGAGCTAAGGGGTTTTTTTCTGCTGATCTTCGTGCAATCAGAGCTTAAACCCAGAATTTGCAAGACCTAGACCTTTTTTTGGTACAAGGATCTAAGAGCTACTGAGATGGATGATGGCTGCTCTGGTTCTCACATCTTCAGCTGAGGCTTAGCCTTAACTAGAAATTTAGTGGGGATTTCTGTACTTCTAAAGAAATGCTCTAAAAGTTATGATACACAGTCAAATACTCATTTTCTGTGTCCTTAAGGTGCTGCTGCATTTTGAAGTATTTCCTGTTCAGATACATATTTTTGACAGGATGTCACTACCCTGAATAGCCCGAGTTGGTACCTAGGGCACTCTCTTAAGAGCAAGAGCTTTGAACAACCTCTCTCAGGTAAGCAGTATGTTTATCTTGCAGCTTTTGCAATTAAGGAAGTGTGTGGGAAGGTTCCTCCTGCTATTAGCTCTCTGGGGAGGGAGGAGGTATATAGGGAAGGAAAGAGATACAGGTACCTTTATTCAGGAGCAGTTTCTGGGCTCTGGATCCTAGATAGATTAAGGCAACTCCCTAAAGCCTTTAATAAACTCCCTATTCTCAGGGTTATCCTGTAGGTTTCTCAAGGTATCTGAAGTTTGTTCTGGCTGTCTTGGATAGTACACTAAATTTGCTGTCATCCTGTGTCCTATGTGAGGATATGCCTGCGAACTGAGGCAATTAAATTTTCACTCCAGTCCAGGGATTGGTAACTAAAATGTGGATACTGCAAGGCCTGACTTTAAGGACCTTCAGTCCTCATTCAGATCTCAGTATATGTGGGCACTAATTCAGGACACCTGATGTTGTAAAAATCAGTTGGTGATTTCTAGTGTGGTGGTTTTCAATGTAATATTCTTTTTTTTTGTTTTTTAAGGTTCGTGCTTACGGGTTAGGAAGAAGGGTTGGAAAGAGAATTGTGAAGGTGACTATTAAGCTCAGAAGGTAGCTTTTCCTATGATGAAACCATCCTCCAGTAGCTTTTATTCATGAGATGTTTAAAACACATATTAAAAAACGAAAGGTGGAATAGAATATTAACCAAAAAAAATCAGACAGTGGAATTGTATGCAGCTAGGATGGAAAACAAGATAAATGAGATGGAAATAGTTCAACAAAGGGGAAAAAGTATTGGTATTCTTAAAATCTCCTAAAATCGTTGACTGAGGTATACTGGAAATGCTACCATTGCTGATTTGATTTCTGCTCTAACAGAAGACTATTAGTATATGGGTCTACCACAAAGTGAGTGAGTAATACTTGACTTAGGATTAAGTAATACATCAGGTCTGATTGATTACAAATGTGAAAGGAAAACTGAGAACCAGTAAATATATTTTTATTAGGTCAAATGTGAAGACAGGAATGAAAATTAAAGGTAGAAATCTAAGAACATCAATCTTGAGAGAGTCAGACCCTACCATATATGAGTCTAGTCAAACTGGGATGAAATAGTGCAGGCAGCTAACTCAAAAGGAAATGAAAGGTGCTTGGGGTGAAATATCCCAAGCCGACAAGCCAAGACAAGGCCTGAACCAACACTGCTTGTTTGGAATGTGGACGTTTAGATGATAAACAGAACCTGCTTTCCCTTGGGTCCGTCTTTGAGACAAACACATTATTGCTCTTCATAAGCATCCAAAGACTGTGATGCTTATTGAACCCAATTAAACCTTTCTCTGGTTCAGCAACCACTAGATAGTGGGATTTACATTCCCTTGTCAAAACACCAAGGTATTGGCAAAACACAGCAGCAGAACTTTCGCTGAGCAGCTTCAGGGAAGGAGTGGAAAGTGAATGACACAGATGATTAATGAGCCTATTAAAGCTGAAAGTCTGACACTGTAAAGATAAGCTGGCAGTGAAAATGACTCCTACCATATATGTATCAAGGGCATCAGAAAGAATACCCTCCATATAATAGCTACCCACAATCATTAGTGGCAGGACATACATATCTAGCATGTGTTGCCTCGTTGCTATTTAGTCTGCTTCAGTATTTTGAGGTGAAGGGCCTCGAGCAATAGTGTGAAGTCTCAGCCAAGTTGCATGAGGCTTTGTAAGGTCTGATTAGAGAAGACACCCACACATCATTCAGGAGGGACCAGATCAAACAAAGCATGGCAGATGACAAAGAAAAAGAAACAAATAAAGAAATATGATCTGGTAACTATGCAGTGGCAGAGCATAAGAATGATGAGGGAAAGGTCTGATGTAAGGGAGAAAAAGATTAAATCTATGCTGAGCTTGGGAATCATACTGCAATTGCGTTAGAAATTGTGTGTTTGTGTGGTGACTGTGGTGGACTGAGACTTGGACTTCATTTCTCTGCCTCTGACTTCCAGTAGAACTCATTACCTCACTTAGATACTCAAAACATCTTTCTGTACAGGATTTTCCTAACACAAATACGCCCTTGTGCTATACACGTGTATGCATATTGAGTCCAATGTTCCTGGAAAGTGTCAGATGTACTACTGTTGCACCGCACAGATGGCCTGTGCATGCGCACTCCAGTCTGATGCATTCAGAATCCATCAGATTTAGCAGAAACATGCAGACCATCTGTGCAGCATGTATACAAAAATATGATGCTTGCTTTCAGAAGTTTCAGACTTGCTACATAAATGCTGTAGAGTTGTGCTGTACAGAGTCACTGGAAATATGTCTGGGATTTCTGGACTGTTAGCAGCTAGGCCAGGTGCTCTGAAATCTTAGAAAATTGTGTGCACAGTCTTCAAACTCCACCTAGACAAAATTTCTGGATACAAACCCCAGGTATTCTAGAAAAAATCAAGGTTTGTTTTAGCTATGGTCTGTGGCAGTTATTTTGTGCCAGCTTTCCTTAAAATGTTAACTCCATTTAGCCATTTCTAAAGTATACATACTAGTATCATGCCTTCTACCTCTGTTGTGCCTATTTAGACTATCAATTATTTACAAAAGTGGATCTGGAAGTTTCATACTAGAGATGTGTAGAAGCAGTTCAATACAAGCAATAAATACTATATTTTGGTCTTGTACAGGCAGGTGGAACAAAAGGATTCTTAG
Source organism: Aquila chrysaetos chrysaetos (assembly GCF_900496995.4). Classification (NCBI taxonomy): domain Eukaryota; kingdom Metazoa; phylum Chordata; class Aves; order Accipitriformes; family Accipitridae; genus Aquila; species Aquila chrysaetos. The sequence continues at coordinate 8,100,665 of NC_044012.1, forward strand.
CCTGCAAATTTGGCACTGCATATTGTCATATGCACACTCTTCTAGTGCAGTATTGCTAGAGTGTGTATTTGCCAGACTTGCTGCTTGAATGCTTGATTGGTTCCTGCTACAGTGTTAACTTTTATTGTCACAGTTTACAAATATATCCATCCTCTTGCAGCCTGTCACTGTCCTTATTTCCTTTCACCCTCAGAAGAGAAAAACATCCTATTTTTTGAGTAGATCCCTATGGTAATCTTCAGTTGGCAGTGCTGTTATGTGCTTCTGCTCCTGGGGACTAAAACACATAAAGCACTAAGTCCTCAAAAAATACCTGATAAGTCTAGCAGATGCAGGCCAAATGGAGAGAAATTATTGTATCATAAACAGGTCCATTAGACTGATGCTAACGAGCATACAATTTTAAGAGGGATAACCTGAAGGTTGAATTTGGCTTCTTTTCTGCAGTAATGCCACGCCACTGTCAACGGGGTGATGATAAATCACCAATAATATCCATGGTCCTTTGACATACCTAGCACAATGAAAAGATAGTATAATTAGGTGCAGATAAGAGCAGAAATGTTCTTCAGTTTCAATATTGCTTTTTTTTTAACCTTGCTTGACAGAGATGCACGATAAAAGACATGTCCAACAAAGCAAACAACTCCAAAATGCTGCATTCTGTTTGGTACTTTTTGTTTTTCTCCCATGCCAATCAATCTTGTGGGCTAAAGCCCACAGGAAATATCCATATGAATGTTTTTTAACTTTACATTTCAGCTACATAATCATAAAAGTTAATACTTGAAAAATTAAAGACACTGGGTAGATGACACTCCTATTTGATTTAGGCCTTCTAAAAAGCTCGTATTTCACACAAATTTTAATTTAAGGACAAAATGAATCTTGCAATCTGAAATGACTGTTGAAATGTATATTGACAGACATCAGCTGATTTCTTTCTTTCTTTTTCCTGATGGAACCATGCTAGTATTTTATAGCTTAATTGACTATATAAGAAGCGAAGAGCAACTACAGTTATCTTTAACTGGTGAGACTAAAGGATGAGAAGAAACATTCTGACTTCACACATAAACATTCTGGTGTTTCATCCCCGTGGTTTCCTTGGGAAGGAAATGTGGAGCTCCAGACCAAAATAAAATCAGAGTGATTCAAGCAGATTGAATTGATTCATTGCCTGGAATAGATGATCAGAAGTCAAGAAAACTCAGCATGCACTTGTCATGCAGTTGAGACAGTGCTTACGAGATTGCTCTGTCCTGGAAGCTGAAAGAAAAATTGATCTGATGATGTGGAATCTGGAGCCAGCAAAGGATAAACTGACAATACAATAACAAGAATTTTTATTAGATGATATAGTAAAATCTCCATCACTTCATGCAGGTTTTCTGTTGGTTTCTGTTCTCTTTATAAAGCTACATCATTACACAATGGAGTGAGTACAGAATTGCCTAAACCACCACTGACCTAAGTTAGCAAGTCAACATAGTGAGGAGCCATACAAGCATTACTTTGGATCTAGAAACAGTATAGGTAATCAGAACAAGTTCCACCCTCTCTGCTAGTTCTGGAAGTGCATGTCTTCCCATCTGCCCTGGATTTATTACATATCAGCTAAAAATAGAAATATAAGTAGACCAGAGCCTTGGACTTTTTTTTTCTTTTGAAGCAGTTTTTAGCCAAAACCGTTCCAGTTTTTAGAAGCCCATAGATTAAAAACTGGTGCTTCCAAAAGCCAAGTCGGTTTTCAGGGGTTTTGTTGCACTGGACTTTTCTGGAGAAAAGGGGGAAAAAAAAAACCCCACACAATTTTTAAATAGTATGATTGTATTTGCAGAATGAAAGACTTATTAGACCAGATCCTCAACTAGTAGAATTTTACATAGCTATACTGTATTAATGGAATTAGATCAGTTTATGCTGTTCAACAGTTAAATCCAGCTAACATACCATTAACTTGGGTATTGCTATAAACAAGGGAGTGCCACCCAGGCCATTTCATGAAATTTTGGTTTCAACTATGGGCTTGGTTCTGTCTTACTAGCTCATTTCAGGTAAAGAAAAGCTGGAAAGAACCAAAGGCCTCTACATAACAAGTTGGAAGAAGTATCCCAAATCGATACCTCGCTTATCTTCCACCACAATGTATGCATTAAGGAAAGCAACGTGTCTTCACCATATCCCACTCATGAGTTTTCTCCAGGGAGTGACACTTGCCTGGTGCTATTCAGCAATACTGAAAGCACAGCACCAGTAAATTGGACATCCTTGCTTAGCAAGAATAAAATTAATAGATACATTATAATGGATTCTTTGTTTATTTCATGCCTTCAGATCAGGACACTGAAAATCTGTGTTGCTGTGATAATAGTTTTCTGAAAGCAATAAAAAAGTATTTTAATTGTTTTAATTTAATATGCGAGACTACAAAATGTTCAACCTCACACTGTGTCCATAAAAAAAGACACTGAATTTATATTAATTGGATCTAATCTAGGATTATTGACTATATAAAGACGTATAAAACAAGTCATCCAGTATACAAATGTTCTAAACCACATGATTAATAAAAATATTTTGACTTTTAAAATACTTTGGTTTCTGTGCAAATGCATAGTCTCAATAATACATATATAAAAGAAATCTTGTTACAGAAAGTAGTAGCTATTTCACAGCAGTACTACAATATAACAATTCAGACTTAATGAAACATTTTAAATATGCTATTACTGATATTGTTCATTTAAATATGCTATTACTGATATTGTTTCATTATACATTTTCTTGTACACTGTTTTCATGCTTAAGTGACCTCTAAATTGGACTATTGCAAATCACTACTAGAGGGTTTGCAAAGAAATACTTGGTGTGGGTTTCTATTGGGACAAAATGTGGCTGAGAAGGTACCCTTGTCTCTATTACACTTTACAAAGCCTTTTGGCAATCAGTGGTATATGCAGAGTTTCTTAAATTAGGGACCCAGCTCCATTTCTGAGTAGCAAACTAAGAATGGTAACAAGGGAGGGAAAGGGGAATGGGTATATTCATTTTATGAAGAAATTCAACTCAGCTTTCTGCTGATGGATAAATGATGAAACACGTTAGGGGGAGAGAGCTGTTTCCACAGCAAATATTGTAGCTATTATTAAAAGTTTAATGAGGACTGTAATATGTATTACTAGCAGATTATATTTATAGTACTGAAGGTATCCCATGATTTGCTATAAACATCATAGTGTAATACTGGCGAGAAAAATTCCATTGTTTTCCACAAAGAAAAATACCACTTGCTAGTTACTGCAATTTAAACATTCAGTCACTGACAACTTGGAGGTAGAATATAATGTTTTATTGTAACTTATTAGCCTCCCTCTTTGGAATTGTAGTGAAACTCTGACTTGAATGCACTCTGGCAAGGCACAGAAATGTCTTGGCATGAGCTCTGAATTTCTGATAAATAGTATGAAACAAAGCATATACAGCCATTAAAACTGTACAGCAGGATAGCTCTTCAACTTTTCGTTCCCAGAGAACAATTGGCCTTTCTGCATTTTCTTAAAGAAAATGATGCCTTAGAAGAAGTTCTAGTTGCTTCCATGCAGCTCCTTTGCCATGGAGCTGGAGATGGAAGGCAAAAGCTAGCTTTGCCTTTCTTAACATCTGACAGAAATTATTTTTCAAGTACAATGAAAAAAAGAAACGGCATGTTTAATAATCATGCAGAGACAGTAGCCTCCTCTCTTTCCTCTTGTCTACTTCCCCCACCACCACTATCAGAGCAGCAAGCCAGCGTACCCTGTATCAGCTGCATCAGTGCCACTGACAGACATATTTAGGTCAGGAGGAACTTTGATGAATTAATGCAAGGAAGAGTCACACCACTTCTGATGATCACAATAGCAAATTTTAATTATCAGGATAGTCTAGTGCCCTGATAAACCTGAATTCAGTAGCCCACAGGAATGTGTGCTGCCCAGAATAAGTAAGCAGTACTTCCTTGATCTGAGTGGAAATATACCATGAATTATCGTTGCTGTCACTGTAAGTTTATGAAGCATTTTACAAAGACATAGCAAGACATATTCCCTTACTCAAAGCTCTTATAATCTGATATGAGATAAAAACAAGACAAGACAAGAAGCAACAGTTCAGGAGAGATCACTGATTATAAATAAAGGGTAGAAATAATTGTCTGAAGAAATGTTTCAGCAAGGAATTCAAAGGAAGAGAGAGAGGGTGCCTGCATACAAGATCAGAAGGATAGTTCCAGGCACATGCAGCTGAAAATCAAGGGAACGTGATTACAGGATTGGAAAGAGCAGACGGACAAGAGGCAGGAGGGAACATGATAGTGCTGAGCTACTAGAGGCAAAATTACACACAGCTCTGCAGTCACTCGTAAGTGTAGCTCTACTGGATGTTAGCAAAATATCCACAACAACAATTCCTAAGAGCAGGAATGAGGACAGTTTAATTTAGAAGAGTTTCCATGATGAGGTAAGTGATAGATGATTCAAACATAGACAAGAGGGCATAAGTGATTTTTTTTTTTTTTAAATATATTTTGCAGAAATAGATATATGAAAGATGTAATTTCATGAACAGCTCTGGTCAGCCCACACATGCAGTTTCCTAGAAATAAAAACTCTGACATAAACATTTTGCCAGTTCTACTCGTTGATCTGGAAAAAAAAATACACTAAAAAGGAAAAAAACCTTTCTCTGCTCTGTCAGATCCATCTATCTATTGGAACAAATGAGAAGAAACCCCTCCAGTGATTAGAAGCTGCAAGTCCACCACCAAGCCAATGATAGTAATCATCATGTCGTGAGGGACCTTTATTCTCTCCTCCAAGGCAACTAAATAAATATGAAGGTGAACAGAAACCAGTATCTGCTGGTGCCAGACTAGCTTCAGAAATTTGACCAAATAATTAACTGATCTTTTACCATAGAAGCTACATAGGATAATATACAGTTAGTATCCTACTGGAAGTCTTACATAAATGGAGCTGCTGCTATTCACCTTGATCAACCAATACAAAGAGAAAGGTCAGGACTGGTTTCTCATATGCCTGGAATGTCACAGGCTTTTTTCATGCAGGCATTTTCTGTCAGATATTTCTAATGGTTTTGTGAGAATTTTTAAAAATTAATTTAAGATCTGCTATGTTGTGTATGAATGTAACCATGTAAGTATAGAGTAGCACTTGTGGCAGGGTTGTATAGATACACACAGAAGAATCTTACTACGAAGTCATATGTGAGCAGAGATGGTTACTGAGTATGTCTTTGGCTTATATAACACTGAACAAATTCCAACTGCAGTAGACAGACTTACTGCTCTTCTCGAAATGGCTGAAGAGAAATCCTCTTTTCTGCTAACATGTAGTCATTCTTCAGTGATTATTTCAATTGTCTGCGTCACTCCCCACCAAAAATTAAAAGGCAAACATGAACTCTGCCTGTGACTAGTAAATTTATTCTGTCAAGAGCTACTATTTACCTGAGGCAAGATTCACATTTCTATTTTTTTCACATTACGTGTAAACATTAAATATTTTTCTTATATACTATCTGGCCATAAATAATTTACAGCATTTGAAATCCTGTTCTCCTGAAGGAGAATGCAAAGTCCTCTCTCCCTGTGGATGTTTTACAAGCTTGAAGATTTGCATTCTTTAATATACTTACTGAATTGTTGTAGGGTCATGTACAATTTCCGAATTCTCATCAGTGCAGAAAGCAAAGTTTATCTCAAAGTGTCAAAATAACATGTTCCTTTATTTTTGATCAGCAGAGTTCCCTTACTTTTGATCATTGCAAAAAATGAACATGGCATACACATAGAAAGGATTCTTGGAACTATTAGCAGCTAAGCTTTTTTGGAGTAACAGATTTCAAAAAATTACCTCCTTATCTTTTGATCAGAAATGAAGAGTTGTTGAAAGGTAACAACTGTTACACTCGCTCCTATTTGGCAAAGGAGTTGTCTTGTTTTGTGGCAAAGCAGCATGTTATAAAACAACTCGTCAAAACTGTTACATTGATTCAGGGGCTGACAGTATTTCTGTTCATTTCTCATCAATGACCTTGTCTGAAGGAAAAACATGGTATATTCCTGATAATGTTTACCCAAGAGGTAAGAAACATTTTCAGCAATTGAATGTAAATTGCATAAAATCTCAGCCTACACAGGCATTTATTCCATACTCTCTGGCATTAACAAAAAGCAGATCCTGAAAGGAGCACATCTTTATTAGTGCTTACAATGCATGAAGAATAATTTTGATAATTTCTTACTGCATTGACTCTATGACAGTAAAAATCTGAAATGAGAGTGGGTGTGTATGTGTATGAATGAGAAATATGGCACAGGAAGGCTTTTACTGAAAGCACAAGTTGGCACAAAGGGTTTGCAAAGGCAGCTGGAAATCATCAGCTAAAAATTACTCCTGTAAGTCACAGGGGAGTAAGTACAGGATGACAAACCTGCAGTTGTGGCACAGAAGCCCTGATATGACTTCCAGTTACATGGGAAATTTTAGCTAGACTGAGATTAGTGCTTAGCTCTCTCAAGTTTCAAACCAGTTCTTTAATTTCTAAGACATCCTTTTTCCCCTCTCAGTTGCCTTCATGAGGAAAAAACAAGACCCCCATTAAGTGTGAAAAATCATGCTTGTGCAGACAGAACAATCAGACATGTTTACACAAAAGTATCTGTCTCAGTCTTTATATGCAATTTAACACAAGTGTACACTTTGAGAAGCTTTTTAGGAGACAGCAAAACCAAATATGCAAGAGAAACCCAAGTTTAGAGGAAGAAATTTATTTACTCAGTCCAGACTCTTGTCTCTCCCATATGTAGACTGAAATGGTTACAATTAACTCTCAAAAATTAAGGAGAAGTGACAAAGAATGACTGCTGAGACAGAGGAATGGAACAGTCTCTTCAAATATTCTTCCTTCAGGGCAGGTTTGTATAAATAACCCAATTTTTATCCTGACTCTTCAGAGTGAGTACAAAGAACAAACAGTATGATATAAATAAGATTCAAAGGATGTGCAGCTATCTCCTGCTTCACTGTTCAAACTGCCCACACTAATTATTGGCTAAGCTGTCATACCAAAACTCAAAACCAAATGGAATTTTTCTCATGGAAATTTGTTGCAAACAGAAAATTCAGTGACAGTCTGGTGAAGGGATATGAACTGCGCAGATGCACTCCAGTGTGACTGGGCTTGGTTTGTGTACTGAGGAAGGGATGACTGTGACCCAGGGCAGATTTCTGGCTAGAGCTACAAAGGAGAGGGAGCACTTCCAACTGAGTTGCCTCTTGAGCTTTATGTATCCATCTGCATCTAGAACTCAGACTGATTGGAGAATATGAAACCATGCTGGTTAAAATAATAGCCTCACCAAATGAAAACATCTATGCTTTCCTAAGAAAGAAGTAGAAGGTTTGTTTCCATCAGAGCATCTCTGAAATACCAAATACTGTTTTACAAAATCAGGCAAGTGGCTGTATCCAAAAAAATGCTAATCCTGGCAAAAAAAGAGAAAAAGCACTATATTAATTGCTTACAGCATGGGTTTGTTCTGTCCCATTATACAGAAAACATACAATAACTTTTCAAGTTATACGCACAGTTACGGAAGATGGACATTGGAGGACAGTATAATAGAGAGGAACTGGCTGATTTATCAAGTACTGTAAAATCTTTAATCCCATCTCCCTATAAAACAGCAGCTAAGTCTCTGGTTTAAAACTTTAAGCTTCTTCAAGTGTTTTCCAACTCTTTATTAATTCATTCTGTTTATTTATTTCATGGTCCAGATATGCCATGAAACACTGCTGACATCTTTCAATGTTACTCACCTTTTCTGAAAACTACTATAGCCCATAAATCTGCCTACAATCCAGTTATATAGTGCTCGTAATCATTGAATTCATCTTGACAATCCCCCAGTTGGGAAAGTACAGTAGCTAAGAATAGTTAAGCAACTTGTCCAAGATCATATAAAATCAAACCTACATTGCCTAGGCTGGAATTGTTACTAGGATAACCAAAGCAATGTCATTTTAAAAAAAAGGAGTAAATAGTTATTTAGGAAACTCTTTCTGCCCGATAGCATCTGGAATTACTGTTGTATTTCATATTTATGATTTTGCAATAATTATAGAAGCTTAAAAGTATATCAACATTAAAATTTCCCAAGCTGGAGACTAGATACCAAATGAGCACTATAGACTTTTGACTTAGTCATCTGTGTCTCAGTAATAGCACTCTTATTAATGTTTCCTAAGCAGGTAGAGATCATTGCCTAGAGGTCTACTGCTCCTTATATTTCTTATTAATTACATTCTTAACTGAATATAAATAAACAAATACTATGGTGATGCTATGTAGTCCCGCTGACTTACACATCTTTTCTGTTTTACTAGTGTAACTATAAATGTAGAAAATTAGTTTCTTTTGATTGACACAATCTCCATGAAAACTAGGCTAAAACTTTGGCTTAAAAAAATTAAGCAACTTGTCTTGGAATCCAACAGGACAAAAAAACTAAGAATGCCTGGTTTAATGTAGGTTGCCTTCCAGAATGGATTTTTTTCTTTCCAAAGAGATTTTCCCAGTTTACTGTCATTGTTGTTCTTTGGTTTTCATTTTGGGTTTCTTTCCCCTCTCCTGAATTACCTATATTTATTTTGCATGGATTATTTCCCAAGGAATTTTTTTGTCATTTCTTCTCTATAAATTGAACTTCAAGGTCTTCTGATGAAAAATCAAATCACAGTAAAAATGTTCCTGTACAATACATCCATAATAAATAAGCATTGATATTGTAAGCTTAAGAGAGAATTCATTAAGAATCAAATAACAAAAGAGAAACTCAGAAAATAAAGTATGAAAAATTAATGGGCTTATTGTACGGGAAAGGAGAGCAAAGAGAATAAAACAAGAGAGCTTACTGTAGGCAAGTATGTTTAATGTTTATTTAAGTAAAAACAAAATGTAAAGAAAGTTAGATTAGTGGGTAGATGAAAAAGATATCCAGTGAAGCTAAGAAATAGTAAAATAATAATGCCTATTGAATTTTCACAAAATTTCAGATTTATCTCATTTCCCTTTGTCATTTGTTTTCTCATATAGAAAAAAAAGAATTAACAGTGATCAGAGGATCCATGTTAGAGTCCACTGTAAGAAAAGGAAAAAAAAAACCAGTTTGATGACTTTAAAGAATTCAAATATATTTTACATGAAAAATTAAGAGACTGTAGGAGTAAAGATCAGAAAAATAGTATTCTTTCTGTTACTATTTTCAGGATTTTCACAAAGTCAAAAATATGCTTTTACTGCCAAAATATATCAATTGCTTAGCATTACATCAAGATATTTCAGGTCTGCTAAATAACTGCCTTCTGAAACTCTACCCACTCAGCTTTTTGGGCACAAAAATAAACACTGCTGTTTCATTTTGATGTGTATAAATGTATAAATCAAAGCAGTGCTATTTTCCTGGGAGTTTTCTTGGACAAGAAAAGACTGTATTTGAAAATGCACTCCTAACTTTCACACCTATACTCTTCATTAAACTATATGGGACACTACAGGGTTGGTAGCATATGTCATGGATTGGGCTAATGTGTCACATAGATTTTTTTTTAAACGTTGATATTTATTACAACCTAAGTTTCTGGATCTGTGTAAGGAAAACTACTTGCAGGTTATTTATTTGTACAATTAACATATCTGCACATGCAATCATGCTAAATAAAGCTAATAAAGGGAGGTTCGATATGGCTGTCTCTTCGAAAATATATCCAAATGGTGGGAGTACAGGCTGTGGTTCAGTAAAAGGCCTCATTTACCCTCCGCAGGCTAAGCAGTGCCTCTCAGCCCTAGTACTTCTTTTGGTTTTACTCTTAGGGTATCAAGAGAAGAGAAGGGTGATCTTCAGGCTGTAATAGACCTAAAGGCAAGGTCCACAAATTGCACAGGTGTTTCACAGACACCTGGGAGTTAAAAGACAATCTGCAAAAGGCATGCCGAAGCCTTTGATTTTATAGCAGTCTTCGACAAAAATGCTCACCCTTCACGAGGGGACCTGGTAGTGGTCCCCTTGTCCTGTTGGTGTAAGTGGGGAGGAAGTAGGTCTCTATGGTGTATGGTTACAGATCTCCACTAAGATTCACAGCTTGTTTAAATGTCCAGGCTATATCTACCAGACACTTTGCTGGGGAACCCAACAAAACCTTTAGGTTATGAGTCTATATAAAAAATAGGTACTCTGAGTTCAGAGTGTCTAACGTAAAATATGCTGCTTTAGGAAAAGATTGCAATTAATACTGCTCAGTTTGGGTTGCTGCAGTCTGAGGATGATGTTAATTGGTGCTATGACAAGGGTAAAACCCAAGCAAATTTCAGCATTTCTATTGCATCTGGGTTCTTTTAGGAGTCCACGTCAGCTGGAATATCAGTCAGGTATTGTATCGACTTAAGAGCAGCAGTCGTTCCCTAGCATGCACACAGAGCACTCGCTAATTTAAATATAAATCAAATAAATAACCCTGCTAAACACACCCGAAGCACTAACTTTTCTTTGATAATTGAAGTGTTTTGACTTTTTTGTAAAAACTAACTTCTTTTTTTTTTAATCTCCTGGATGAGGATATTTATTGCTCATTTGTTTATAGACTAAATTGTTCACATCACTGTAAATAACTTCTGAAATGTTGTTCTCTCAACTGCACTAAGCTTTAATGTAGCATAGTAATGAGTGGGATGTGCAACTTCTGCTTATCTACTCTACTTTGGACAATGCCAGTGGCTCATGTTTATTAAGAAAGTTGGCAGTGAAACTGAATCTCTGGTTTCCCCCTGGTAGATAAACTGTGTCTGAGCTAACATTCATGAGGATCTTGGAAGACTCATTTAAATACTATGCCTAAGGCTACACATTTTTTCCTGGATTCCAGAACAGCACATAAAGCTTTTACTTTTCTGATGTTCTTTTGGAACTGATGCTTATATATTACAAAGTCTGGCTGGGATTTTGTAGAAAGTACCAAGAGTCTATGTCTGAACTGAGTGCTCAGGTATTTTTGCATGTTGTTATCCCCATTGCAAGGAAGACACTTTTTTTTTTTTTAAGACTTAAAGCAGAAGATAAGTTCCATCTTGCCAGTGTATTTGTATTTGTATTGTAAGATTCTAGGGAAACTGAGCAAGTGTTTTTCCTCCTTTGTCTGGGACCATGGATCTCAGCCATTCACAAATGCATAGTGTCTCCTTCATGCCATACTAACCTATGAAGTTTCTTCACTTAATCCAAACATTTATTTTAAATGTCATCTCTGCATGATTGTCCAAATAAGATCTTTTTCAGTCTAACAGCATAATCTGAACCTTTCCTGCAGTTAAAAGAAGTATCAGATTTGTCAGCTCTTTAGGCAGTAGCCTTTATTTCATATTATCTCTATGGTCTATTTCACATATGCTGAGAACATCTGAATATGTTTGGATACCTTAGAATAGAAAAAAGGTGAAAAATAAATGAGTAAGTTAGGTATTTGCGTATTCATGTCATCAGTAGTTAATGGCATCAGTAGTTAATACTGTACATGTTGCTATGCTTCTCTAACTGTCATCTAAGCATCACATAAATCAAAACAAAATAGCCCATGGAAAAGTGGCATTTTTCATCACTACAGGAAATTTTGAAAGGGTCAAAGCTTCCTGGAATATTCATGAGGTGGAGGTGCTTTTCAGTAAACATACCACGTCAGATTTTCTAAGAATAACTGTTGGTTCTGTCTCATTGGTACCTATACCATTTTCTATATCTCTTGACATACTGAGTTTTTTATACAAAATTTTTGCAGGTCTTGTATATGCTGAACTACAGCAGATGAACACATCTGCTCTTTTGAAAACCTGGATCATATTATTTTAGGAAAAAAAAAGAAATTTATGATTATATTAGAAGGACTTTAAAAAAACCCCTAAAACCAAACAAAAAATGCAGAAAGTCCCAACTCTGAAACATACTGCCATGAATATGAGAAGTCACAGTCTGGATGCCATGTGGGGTTGGAGGGCTCAGTGCTGTGGTGGCTGTCCTTCAAGGTCCTGGTCTGCTGAGTGGAATCCAGAATCTTATCTTATGGAAGAGGGCTCCTACCTCCTTTGTCGAGTACCGTATGCAGCCTAAGGGAGGGTTAACTCTTGCACACTGGGAATGAAGTAGCCAACAGACTGAACAGGGACCTTCTTTTAGTCAATCTACAGGTACCCAAGAGCAAGTTAAACCACTAAATATTAATCTACTCTGGGTCTTAGGCCTCTCCAAGAACTTCAGATCTTTAGCAAGCACCCCTTGCTGAAAGCAGGGACCTAGTCCTTTTGAACAGTATTCGTATTTTTCTTTTAAAACACAGCTGAAGAAGGAGATACAGAGTCTTTCTTTTCTGTACAATAGCCAAGTGGTAAGAATGCTTGCCCTGTAAAAGGCAAGCACAGATTGAATTCCCTCTTGTCTGAACTTCAAACCTAATCTTTTATCTTCCAGATGAGTGCCCAAAACACAAGGCTTGCAAGACACAAGGCTACTCAGGAGGTGGGGAATGCTGTTGTTCTTTTAGAGCAGTACCTTTGTGCAGAAAAAAAGCTCAAAATTCACAAGGTCAGAAAGGATGGATAACTTGGCAGTTCAGTGTTTAAGGTGCTCGTTAAATTTGGTCCCTGCTCCAAGGCCTGTTTCTCCTTTCTGTTTTTTTAATGCAATTTCTGTAGAATGCAAAATTCAGTTCTATTTTCTATAGAGGAGGAAGCTAAGTACAGACCTACTTCCAAATGAGTACTTTAATTCCTAGGTGAAAGAACTCCCCAGCCCTTCACCCAGGGCTCATACCTATCTAAGCAGCCTAGTAATTAAACTAATGTATACTAAGAAAAGAAGCTAGTGGCTTAAACAATAGCAGCCAGGCTTTCAAGGGAAGTGGAGATAGCCATTGGGTAGAAGCAGTTTCCTGTTTGGTAGTCATAGGCAAGTTAAAAAAAAATAATCTTCTCCTGGGGAAGGAAGATATATGGAGTAGCATCTAGACTATGGAGTTCAACTGAGCTGAGCTATTAGCCTTGTGAAGAGTAATTTGGGGGCTTATTCAGGGATGGCTATAAAGCTTCACGGTCAAACACTAAGATCCACCTGAAGTTTAGGGTTCTGTAGTTTAAGTGACAGCCCAGTGGAGATTTCTGGACAGCAATTTTAGACCCAACTATTGTTTTGTATTTTATACTTAATGTTCTTCCTAGGAAAATCACAACTGATATGCAAGAACCTTAACCATAAGCCTGTTCAAACCCCTAAGTTTGAGTGCTAGCAAGGTCTGAACTGAATTACTAATACTGCCCTCATACACAGCTTGACTAAATCTTAGTCCAAGCAGTATAACCTTTATTTTTAAAGCTATGAAAAAATCTCATGGACAATTTATGACCAGTTGCCTGATTGCCTGCTGGTTTTAGGTGCTGCAGCTCTTCTGAAGTCTGTGGAATTATGCCAGCTTGTATCCACAGCCAGTGTCACTCAGAATTCAGTTGCATCTTTTTTAAGTGCAAAATGTCATTAGTTGTACCAGAAGTTGACATGAAGTAGCATTTCCACCTAATTGTCCTATCCTTTTACTGACAGCTTGCTGTTGCCCTTCTGAAACCTTGTCAGTTGGAATTTTACTGAAAAAGTGCATTTGGTACCATTTTGAACCAGCATTTTCCTTGAAAAGTATTGTTTGGAGAGTGAAAGAGGAAGGGGAGGTAGACCAGCTATTCTGTCCTACAAATAAAAGTGAAAGACTTTGCCATAAAATCATCTTGATTCTTTGTCTCCCTCCATTGTATTTTCTTCCCCCAAAATATTAATATGCTTCCTTCCTAGAATCCCTGAAGTTTTTGAGTATGGCAAACTCTCATACTGCCCATTCAGCTGCTATCAATTTCTCTCAAATGGAAAGCTGGCAGTGTAAAATATTTCACTCTATTTTTGTTCAATGAAAATGTTGTTTAAATAACCTTTATTCACAAACCCTGGTAAATGTATTACTGTTAGTATATGCAGTATTGTACACCAAGACGACTATTAAAATAAATCAAGGAATACTTCCAGATAACTTCAAATAATTAGAGAAATAAACTTGTGCTGGCAGCATCAGCCAAGATTATAATCATGATATTAATATTCGGTTTCCAAAAAGCTGATGGAGGCTATAAAATTACTTCATACACAATGAATAGGTATCATGTGATGCCTTACCAGCCTGGAAGTGAAAAAACTGAAGATCATAAATGCAAGCCCATAAAATTACCTGATATGAATAATTAAGGATGAGCTTTTCACATCTTTGGATATAGATTTTCTTCTGGACCTACTAAAATCCTATCCTCTCAAAGTCTTGTCTCCCCAAACCCGTGAGGACTAAGATCTTATACCAGGTCATTTTCACAGCTACCAATTTCATGTTCAAGTACAACCCAAAACTATTTTTCTGGCTCAAATTGCATAGCTATCTGGCTACTATAGCACAGACGCCTTTCCCATTGCAATTTCTGCCAATAAGAGCAAGGGCTTTCCATAGGAGCAGTCTGAGGAATCAACTGATTTCTTTTCATATGGGTCAGGTAATTAAACACTTCAAATTTGCTGCTCACCTGAGCCCTGTATCTGACTGAAGGGTCTTCTTTTTTAATTCCTTTCCAAGCTTCTGAGTTGAGCTGAACAGATGGCTTAAACCAAAGTGGGGAAAAGGCAATAATTTATTCTTACATGCTCCAGTTTCCAAAACACTTCTCAGCTATGCCTCGCTCACTTCCCATTCAAACTGTGTGTAATGGAGATAAGCCAATTGACATGCTGAGTTTTGACAATAGGACACTCACCCCAGGATTGTGAAGACCTCAGATAGTAGTCGTGTATCCTAAAGCTATAACTTTTACATTACCAACATGAGGAGTCTAGCTTATGTTGAGACATAGGTTTAGCATTCAACATAAAGTATCTAGCTACAACTGGTTGTAAATAGTTTTTCCTTAAAAAGGGACAGATGTCTTACCTTACTGAGAAATAGCAGTGCTATTTGAAAATCTCACATCTAACATTTGCAGGACACCCCCTTTGAAAGTAAATAACTGCTATATTTAAAACCGGCAAAACTTTGAGCGGTTCCAGAAGATTCCGAAAGATAGACTCCAAGTTATAGCTGATGATTTTAAATATGCTCAAATCCAGACCCATTTGAAGTAGAAGAAAATATGTCTGTCTGTTTTGCATGGTAAAGGCCAAAGGTATAAGGTCTGAAATATAAAAACTCAGAAGATGGCCAAAAGAAAATTAGAAGGTTATTATCACTATATTGGAAAAGGAACAATCTAATTAGAGCATCAATAACAAGGACATGTGATCAACCAATAGATAGTGTAAAAGGCATGGATAAAGAGAGCAGGACAACATTTTTTGTAGATCAAGAACATTTGTTATGGCGTAGGATACTGACAGAAGCTAGCAGACTGGAAAGAGATGCTGAAAATGCTAAAAGTAATAAACACAGACAAGAAAAAATGTGAAAATGTTACTATTTAATATATCAATACCTCTGTTAAATTAGGGGAGGGGAGAGGAGAGGAGAACAAATAAAAGACTTGATAGGGAAGGGAACTCCTAGATTTAATCCTGAAGGCATAGGGCCCTGAAAATGACACAGAAAACAAAGGCTCAGTCATTAGAGATATGGAAAGATTGCAAAACAGGAGACTGAGACTTTACTGCATTGCAGTACAGGATACACAACTGTGAAAAGAATAAAGGGATAGCTGGAGAAAAGTGAGTTGATTCAGTGTCACAGCACTTAAGAGAACATGAATTTAAACTGAAGAAAGGCTATACCCTAAAGGAATTAACAGAGAATTCTTTAAAAGAAAAAGGAAGAGAGAGTGAGGAAAAAGAAGGTAACACTCCCCAATAAATAAAACAACATTAGCTAATTTACACTGGCCTTCTCCCATCCTGATGTCCTATGTCCTTATGACTGATGCAACGGTGCACCTTTAGATGAATGCATTATTCGCATACAGCTGCTTTTACAATTTTCATGGTAGCATTTTTCACCTGCTGATATGCTTTACCTCATGACTTCTATTAATAGTACATCAGACTGCTGAGAGAGGATTTCTACCTGTACCTTCTTACATCAGCCTTGCAAATATTCCTTTTCTCAGCCCTTGAGTTTGAGCCCCTGTTGCAAACATGGGTGCCTAAAATTCTGTGTGAATTTTAGTGAAGTCTCTTCCTAGATGGATGTTGACTGGAGAGAGCAATACACAGCTGAGGTGAAACACTTGAGATGCTCCATACTCCTGTATGCAAACTGGGAGTTGTGGGGTCATATTATTATTATGGCAGAGTGTTTTCCTTCATATTAGAATAATACTCAGTTATTTTAATGCCATGAAGAGTTTACATCAGTATTTTTCTCTGCATATCTTTATTCTTAATTATATTTATGGTTTTAAAGCCTTGATAGCTTTATAATTGCGTATTCTCCTCTGTCAGATAAAGACTGAATCTCAGCTCCTCTAGGAGTCTGTTGTTATTGTTTTTATAGCTTTGCTCCAGTTAGGAGAATGATTTAATATTAAACATTAAAGTATTCCCTTTTTGTCTCTCAGAGATAGGCATTTTAATCCTCTGTAAGAGGCATCATATGCCTGGCTGGTGAAGCAGTGTCTTGCTCCTGCGTTAGCAGAGGGGGTGGTGACAAGTTAGAATTTGGGACCAAAGGTGGCATTAGTCAAATATGTACGTAAAGAAAATGCTGTTTCTTCCCCCCGTGTTTGTTTGCACCAGAAAGCAAATCCTGCAGACAACAAAGAAATTAATAGAAAAAATGTACAGTTATCACAGACAGCATAAATCTGAACTCCAGTTTTTAAAAGCCCGGGTTGAAAGGGCATAGTTTGAGTCAGTTTACCCTAACCAGTAGTTCGCCAGCGACATACCACCTGCCAGCCCCTCGATACTTCTTGTCAATACAGGAAATTGTAAAGTTATGCCAAATGATGCTGGTAGTGATAGCAAAGGATGATACTGTCCATAGAGCACCACTTCCTTGTACTCACACCCAAGGAATAGCAAAGCTTGGAAACTATTGGGTTGTGGACCTCATTCTCCCCTACTGGATGATGTTTCTTAAGGGAGTTAGACTGCTGCCTTCTGAGAGGATGGTGGCTATAAATGAATGGAAAAAAAGAACAAGTTTCTGAAGCTGTCCTGATGCTTAAAGTTCATAACCCTTTGACTAATGCCACTCTTGAACATTTGAAGATCTGAGTGCTAGGGCACAATTTCCTATGACGCAATACATATATTTAAAGTTATGGGTATATACACACCTTTCCTCCAAAAAATCCCAAGGCATCAAAGAGAAAAATTAAGAATATCCTCCTTATCACAATAATGTTGACAGCTCAATTTTAGGAAGTGCCCTTCTGAAGTCCTTCATAAGAAATGTCACATCTGGAAAACAGACTCTACAATACAGAAGCACTGGGCCTGATTGTGTCCTAATTTATGCAGGTTTGGCACTCACTGTATCTAGTGAATGATTAAGTCCGTTTGTTTGATACTTATATCAAAGGAGAAGTACTTACAGAAAGTCAGATACTAGAAATCCTATTAAATCATTCAGTCCATATCTTTTCCAATGGTAAATGTCTACATAATCTTATTACATGATTTGTTTACAACAAGTTTGTACTTCTGTGATCATTTTGAACAAGAAAGATTCTTCTGTAATGTATGTAGCTATATACTTAATGTAATTCAATTTTTATTTCTTTAAGTAGCTTTGTCTGATTTGGCTATACTTTCTCCCAGAATCATCCTAAAGAACCAGGTTTAACAGTGATGTGATTCAAACTTTTGTAAAGTCACCTTTAAGATAAGCCATACATATTTATTTATTTAAGTCTTTTCTCATTGATCAGCCTTTCCAAGGCCTCAGTCCTGAATGCCCTTTCAGTTTGTCAATATCTTTTTTTTTTAACTGAGACACCATAATAGGGCTTTTCACACACTGAATAATTCCAGTGATTCTGTAAAAGAAGTATTACCTTCTTTCTCTGCACTCTCAGAGTAAGATACATGCAGTTGAAAGCACTAAAAATAAATCTTCAGAAAATTCAGTAAGATACCATACCTAAAACTTTACTATATTTTAATCTAATTTGCATCCTCAGTAGATCTTACCTATTTCACCTAAATACAATCTTAATATCTACGTTATAGATATAACCTTAACACCTTCCAAATAGCTACAGAAGTAAAAATGAACTCTAAGGACAATAAAGATTTTTGTTTTGTGATAGCACTTTGCTAAAGAATGGCAAGAATATTTTTTCCCCCTTCTCCAAACAGTATCCATTCTTCTGCTGAAATAGTGTGTGCTTCCCTCTCTCCCTCTGCTTTAATTCTGATTCCATCAAAAATCAGAATCCTGTGACTGATGTTCAAAATGAGCTGAGGTGATATTGAGGTTTTGAACTTTGTCTGAGCATGTCACTCACTTGAAGGCATTCCAGACCTCAAATGGCTCAGTGCCATTCTTCAGAAATGAGACAGGAACAAGTATTGATTTTTTTTTTTTCTTTTAAACTGAGTACCTAATGAGCAAATGAAGATATGGTTGGTCCTGGATTTATTAGGTGATCTAAAAGAGGCTTTTCAGAGTTCAAACATATGGAGAACAGTTTATTGCAATTCTACTTTATTTTTCTTTTTTTCTGAGGGAGATTGTTTCTATAATGTTACTGAGATTTGGAGCATAGATTAGATCAATTATACCATATTGCATTTCCATAGCAAACTGAAGCTCTTGCTTGGTAAAAATATATTCTTTGGATCTGACAAGAGACTGTTACAATACTACAGCATATTCTTGTTGGTACTTGAGAAAGTAAACAAAATTAAAAGCCACTGGGAAAAGAGAATACATTGCTCCCTGAAGGTACAAGTGTTTCTTCAAGCTGAAAATTACAGATTGATAAGAAAAGCCAAGTACTTTCTCAAAAAAGAGTGAGGTGCCTTAAATCTGCTGAATTTCAGTGAGATAAATATGTTGAACAGACAACTTAATCCACTGAACAGGTATGAGGTAAATGTATCCTATCTTAACAAAAAATTATTAGTGTACAGATGAATGGAAAAAATCTTCAGATCAACTAGAATGGGAATCATCTAAAAACTTTAACAAATAAAATGGGAAGTCCTACAGCCACATGTGTATAGTTATTTAGGCATAGAAAGATGCAGACTAGCTACAACAGGGAGGTTTTAAAAGCTTTCAGCAGTTTATGATGCTACCCCAGATGAAGGGATGGGGCCCGACGAGGTCTAGGTCCCACCTGCCACAGAAAGGAGAGGAGGTTACAGGAATAATGCAAGCGACAGAGAAGCAGAGACAGAAGTTCAGACCACCAGGCTTGCTGTTCCTGCTGTGACCAGCACAGGCAGATGACAGAAAAGTGCTTTCACTGGGAGGGATCACATCTCCTTTCTTTCCTCTTACTAGTTACCAACTGGTGCAGCCCCAAGAAGGCTGTAACAAGCCCAGCTCTCAGGGGTGAAAGTATAGGTAAAGTAGGCAGAAAGACAACGGCTGCTTTGTTGTCTGGGAAGTCTGTCATCACAGTCAACTGCTTATTCTGTCTGTCTGCCCACAGAACTGGTCCGGACCAATTTCAATTCAGGAAAACATGAATTAGACATTTTAAGTCCATAGATTTTCAAAATGAAAATTTATCTGCAGATTTAACATGGAATTGTGTTAATAGTCATATATTTTTCTGAGTTCAGTGAGAACTGAACCTACCTACATTTTCTGATGCCTAATTACTCTTCTAAATGTAGTCTGGAATGTTATATAGGATTAAGTCCTTAAACAGTAATCCATAAATAAATAACTTCATAGTGCTTTGAGAACATAAATGGTCTTGGGGCATCATTCTTTGAATTGGTCATTGTGTTTTCCTTCCTCTTCTGATCTACAAAGATTACCAATTTATTTCAAACATGTAGAAAAATGTTCACCAGCTGTATGTTTCCAGAGTTAATGTAACAGAACTCAGATTGCCTCTCTCAAACTTGTGGTACTAACGATAATTGATATTATCGATTCAGCTCATTAAATATGCTCATTCTTTAAAAGAAAGACATGCATCACATAGGATGTTTTAATGTATTATTGCTGGAATGAGGTAATATAGCTCTTGATTTGAGAAAGAGAGAGAGATGGAGAATATATTTCCATCTCAACATGTTTCCTTGTGTTTCTCTCAGTTCCTGTGTCCTGTGTTCCTTCTCAGACATAACTTCATTACAGTACAGAAGAAACCCACCCCTCTCAGTAGGTGAAATTTACTCTGGAATGAAGAACTCCTCCTATAAGAAGCACAGCACTATGTAAGTGAGCAGAGCTCAGGGCTAAGTTTTTATTAAAGAAAACCCCCACAAATGCTGTGTATGTTACTGGAAGGTTTCCCTGTGGGCTGCATGAGGATTTAGTTACAAGTGATGCAGTACAGTGTTGAGGGAAAAGGTCTCGCTTAGTGACTCTGCTGCCAGTGGTCCGTACTAATTAATATAGAAGTAGTATACCCTATCTGCCATTCCCATAATCCCAGTTCCTCCAGACACCCCTTGTCATGAAGCCAGACTAATTTTAGCAGCCTAAACTTTGTTAAATTGCTTGGAAAACCAGAGTAGTTTTACTATCAAAGTATGAAGCGAGAGCTTGCAATTCACTACAGCATTTGGGCATGTGAAGACATAAAACAAGAAGTAGGAAAAAGCAAGCCATGTATGTGAGTGGGGTTTTTTTGTAATTTCAGGGGAAGGGCTTTTTTATACTTTGAATTTTGAAAGTGACTGAAATGCTGTAAAAGTACAGTGGCACCAGGTTATTTATCATAATTGAAAGAACCAAAGAATAATTTCCATTCATATTCAGGATGCAAAGTTATGTCAGGCTCTGATACTATGATGTAACAAATGATATATTGTACTGCAGCAGCACGGAAAGAAAACACTATATTTGTACAGCATACACTGCACCAACACTGAAAGACCTATCTTTGAGAAAAATAAAATGGATATTAGCATGAATAATCCACAGTTGTATTGCAGTTTCAGTGATCTGTTTATGTCTGCCTACCTGCAGCATTAATGATTAAACGTAGTAACTCAATGTGTAACAATTAACTTGGGATTACAGAATCCATCTGAATGCGAAGCAATAAGTCTTTATGTTAAGATGGAAATTCTACTACCATCCATTTATTACAGAAGTCTGAGAATCTGATCTAATGTAATATGCTGTCCAGAGTATGTATAATAATCTAAATAGCATTGCTGAAATTAGATATGGTAGTGTTGATAAGTTAAGTGCATTTCCAGCAACATATTTTTTATGAAGATTGTTTATTACTAACATTGGCTTATATTCAGCTCTAAGTACTTGATGAAAACTCCTGGTGTAAAAAAGATGTGTAATCACTCATTCATCAGTAATTCTTTATTATCTCATTTTCTCTTGGGAAAGAAAATATGTCGTATGTATCAATCAATTGATCAAATAATAACGTGAAAATCTTAATCATAGTAAATGCATTCTGACAATATCAATTTAGAACCAGACCTATCATTTTTTACTGATGTGAGCTGGCCTTTCAAAGCCAGTGTGACAATTTATGTAAGTGAAGACTGTCCCTCTCAGCAAGGGCTATGATGGCCCGATTCTTCAAATGAGCACAGGGTGATTTTTTGATGCACCTGTCTAGTTAGCCTGATATTGTAAGACTAGAGTTAATTAAAGTCAAATCATAATGAAAATTCAGCTTTTGTGCTGGATTTTTTTGTTGTTGTTTTTTTTTCTAATTTCCTCTTGGGCCTTTCTAGCAGCATAAACCAGATATCTTGTCTGACTCTGAATACAGCAAGATCCACTCTGCCAGTAAAAAAGAAAACACAAGCAAATTTAGCTGAAGCAGGGAAACAAACATAGATCAGGAAAGCATTAACTAACTGTCCTCCTACTAAGCCCCAGTTTCACACTGTGTTTGCCCCATAGTCTGTCAGATCATGGCTTAGCAAAGCGATGCTGGGAGTTAATGCTCTTGTAAAGCACATGTATCTCTAGCAGAATCTTTTCCTTGCTGGGCTGATTTAAGTGTAGATGGCAGTACTAGTAAGTTGTAGAGAATGTTTGCTGTAAAGCCCCTGCAATGCCATCTTGAAAGGCAGACAATGAATGTAGTCTCAGACACAGCAGGATATGACTGGATCCTTTCAAACCATGGAGTACAGATATGCAGACCTTTCCAATCTTTACAGCTTTTACCCTTCCAGAGGGAACATTATACTTGTGAAACCTTTACAGTATTTTTAGGCCCTCCTTTCCCAGTAAAGTTTCCACAGTAGGGTGGAAAAAGGCTATCAGCGCTCCAAATGTGTGTTTCTGGGCACACAAATCTGTTATTTCTCCTGGACTAACTATGCCTACTGAATTCTGCACGGATAATCCAAATGTAAAAATATACAAATATTGGCAGCCAATAGGGGGCTTTTCATCTCAAGCAAGAAAACAGAAGTAATTCTGATAGCTTTTCCAAGAGATGCCTGGTGGGGCTTATTTGCCAAAGTTTGAATCTGTAATAAACAGCCTACTGCTGTTTCTATTTTGAAGTCTTCATATTTAACATTCGTTGATAGATTGCCACATACAGAATGTGTATAAACAAAGTGGAGAAGAGGCTTACACAAGAATGCCATGATGGCAGACTGTTCATAAGTAGTCGTCTTGTTCAAAAATCTTCCTTTAGTTCTATGGTTTGTGAAATAACTCGGCCAATGAAATGCAATTTATCATTGGATGCAGTATGTGGACAACACACCAGTGGGGAAGACAAAAACTGTTAAAACACCATCTGCTTTGTAGAAAGCAGTAGATATTTGGAATATCCCAGTGTTTTCAGTGAAATTCAAGGCAGAACCTTTCATTCTAATTTTCTTCTCCTTGGAATTTTCCTGTGTAGCTCTGCAAGCACAAGTCCTTCCATTTTTTTCTTCAGGTAGGAAGAGCTTCAACACAATACTGTAACATTTAGTTAAATATCACAGCTTTAGATTTTGGTTACAGCAGAGTTCTAGTCAAACCTTATTTAAGGTATCGTAGATTTTCTTATATGTACAGATACAGACATGGTATATATGCAATGTATTGCTATATGGTAAACTGCGACAGCATGAGAAACAAAAGATTTCATGGTATAAATCTAGGACTAGCTATGGGTAAATTGGCACAAATATTCACGGGTTTTCTGGGAGGAAAGAACATTGGCAGAAGATTGGATTCAGATAATAATGTTGATGGTAATAAGGGGAAGAATTTGAAAGTATGTGAAGAAAAATGTTTAGCACTCTAAAAATTACTTTTAATGTTGAAAAATTTCTGCTTTGAAAAAATCTTTAGAAGTTTTTAAATGGATTGAATAATTTTTAAATGAGTTTGACATAAACTAAACCCATACATTTTGGTTTCTGAATTAAAACAAAAAAAAAAGCTTATCCATTTTGGTTTATGTTTGACCTCTATGTAGAAAGTCTACTCTTTTCATATTTTTCATCTATGATATGTTTTGGTATTTCCAAAAGAGCACCAGAACAACCATACACACAATCAGGTAGTCAGCATATGCAGTATGACATACTACATGCATTATTGGTTGATTTTCAAAACAGAGCTATCCTGCAAATATTGTAGAGCAGCAGTTCTTAAGCAGAGTCCTTGCTAAGTTTTAGGAACATTATGGTACCTGCAACTTTCTCTTAATTTTTATTACACCCGCTAAACTATAATAAAAGCTAAAATATGTTAAATGCCTTTTTAATAATTTTTCTTGTGTGAGCAGAATGCACAACAGAGAATGACAGTTTGAACATATGCCAGTATAAGCATATGGGGTGTTAGTGGTGGGAACTTAAAATGCTTTAGGCAGCTTCATTTCTCCAAGAATGATGCACAGAAAATCAGTTTTCTCCTTGAGGATGAACTTTGAAAAGTAATAGATAGGCAGACATTTTCCAACACAATATTTATCTAACACTGTAGCTCCCCAAATTAATATTTGAGTCAGAATAATGGAACTCAATAAAATTAGCTCATACAACCTATACTTTCTTACCTCTGGGTAAAAATGATTGTTTCTTATTTGTGTCTTCTTTCTAGTCCCTACTGCTAATACACCGATTTTTCTCCTGCAATCCTGTAATATACCAAACAGACTCTTCTGGTAACTTATTTAACAGAATAGGATCTTGTAGCTCTCTCAGCTTTCCAATGATTTTTCTTTTTGTTCACACATTAGTCCCTAAACCTTTTTTCGACTTCTCAATTATACCAGCAATTTAATGAAGGCTTTCCTCTTAAAGCGTAGTATGTGCCTATGTTCTAATATAACCTGCTGTGTGTGTGAGGAGGTAGATGGGAGGGATATTGATTCATGGGGATTTGTGAATTAGGTATCTTAAGCAAAGCAGTTCAAGAGAAGACGCTCATCTCCTCTGCCATTTCAAAGCTGATGATCCCCATGCCTGTTCCCAGTGAGTTCAACAGCAAAATTGTCACTGTCTTCAACTACTGCAAAGGTAGTGTACTCTTGCAAAAGCAATTATAACCTTGCTGAGAAATGCCCATCTTTCTCTTCACTCTACTGTTGTACGTGAGAAAGGGAATGAACCAATAAACTCTGGCCTACCTGAAGTCACTGGCAAAATACATTGGTGTGGGTTGGTCTGGGATTTTTTTTTTTTTTTTTTTTGGTCAGCTCTTCATAGTGTATAAAGGCTAGTACATTAACTTCTATAGAAAATCACACCATCTGCCTTAGCCATATTAGTTACAGAATGCAGTATAGCTGATTGAGAGTATGTTTTTTCTTTTTCTAAATAGTTTTTATCTAGTTACTTTCAAATACCACATATATATTGGCAATCTATGCACTACTCTTTGTGTTTCAGTGTCCATAAATAAGTTTTGACATGGTCTTGATCTTTTAGAAGTTGACTGCAACTGGTATCAGCCAGTTCTTGGAAGGAAATCAGCCATAATTTACCTTTGCTAATCACTTTACATACTGTTTCAACTACAGCGGGTTAATGCCGTGGATGTACACGTTATTAATTATAAAACTGGAGAACATCCTCCAGCTGAAAGTAATTAATTATGTTCTTTTGGGTGGGAGAACTCTAGTGTGGCAGTTCAGATGTAGGGTCATGATTCCCTGCGTTGGTTTTATAGTTGATTGTATTAGATGTGACAAGCTTTGCACTGAAGCTAGAATTTTGTTCATACAATAATGATACTGCTCTTCTCCTCTTTGTGGTGCAACTTACCAAAAATTAGTCTTTTCACAATTTTTCTCATTATTTGTTGGTATGTCTGGACTTCCCTTTTGTAATTATAGTGTACTTCTGAATCCTTTTTTTTTTTTTTTCACAGCAATTCTGCAACAAAATGCCCTATTAATGTTTTTTACTTTACTTGGAAATATTAACAGTTCAAACATTAAGTCAAATGTGTACTCCCAGATTAATTACTGTTTTTTTTTCATAATTTCCAATGCATGCTGATCCTTTTTGCCAAATACTTGTACCTGTATTTGAGTTCTTTCACATCCCAGCATCCTGTGTGATTGTAAATAGCCAACAATGTAATACATTACTCAAAGTGATGAAGCTCTGTTAAGCAGTAAGTAATGCTTAGCAGAATGGTCTAAAGCTCTAGGACTACAGGGTTGCAAACAGCCAGAAAGCAGAAGAAAATTAAGAGTAGGAAAAGCTGCTTCTCCCAAATATCGCTTTAAAATAAAGCAATCAAAACATGAAGATATAAAAGCATGGACTTTTTTCATGATTGAAACAAATTGAGAAAAAGCATCAGTTTGCTCACTTACTTTAAACAATTAAACGCAGCATCTTAGGGCTTTTCTCCCTAGGTTTTGCTTTTCTCTAATCCTGCTGATTTAGAAGCCAACAAAGCTAAAATACAGTAGGAAAAGAACTATAATTAGGATTTAAGAACGTAATGGTACAAAACCAAAAATAGTGCATTCTACTAAATTTAAAGGAATGAGCTATACTTGTATAACACCTTTACACAGGAGCTATATGAGAGGTTGTTCTAGCGTAATTGTCCTAGTATAAAATTGCACTCTAATCAAAAAGTTAGGGCAAAAAGCAGTGTGCAGACAAGGCTGGTATTTCAATGAGCTGGGCTATTTTTCTTTCAGCCAGTATACCCAAACATCAAACAAACCCTAAGCAATTATATACACTAATCCTTCCCAATGTGAAGTTGCAGCCCAATGTGAATTCAAAAGCACCAAGTTGCAAATCCTTCAAAAAGAGCATTTACAACTTATAATGGAAACTCCAACAGAGCTCTAACTGTAATAGTGTGACTACTGCAGCGATTATTCTTTATTGCCATGGCATTTACTGCTGAAATAGTGGTGGGCAGATCCTAACATTCTCAAAATTAATGTGCAGTAACATCCTCATGTGAGGCATTGCCCAAGGTATGGTGTTTTGAAATGTAATATATCAAAATGATGATACTTCTCCATTTAAGTTGTTCTGGTCACTCACTTCATACAATTCCCGCTTCAAAGGTACTTTTCATAATTTCAGAATAAATATATATGAAATAGGAGAATCTGAAAAGCCTTTGGATTCTGACTAGTATTAATGAGGACTTGGAAAATGCCAACCTATCTCCAGTAGAGCAGCTTTATAGCTGAGAGAACATTATGGTAGAGTGTTCTCTTGTAAGGATTAATTTCCCCTTGTGAGCAATACACTTATGGCCCAGATCAGCTACTCCATGTATAGAACTCATATTGTTTTCTGTCAAAATTCCGCCTGAAAACCAAAAATGTCGAGTCTGTCAGTAATGGCGTGATGGAAAGTAAACACTGGCGTATGAACAACAATGAAAAGGGGGCATTGTATCTAAGAGAGAGTTAATAAACTCCATCCTGCTAGATTTCCTCCTTTTTAATACAGGAGAAATCATACAGCTGTTAGTTCAATTTCTCTTACGTGTTTATGCATAGTTGGGCCGGTAGTGATCCATAGCCTATAATTAAAAAAATTTGTTTCTGTGTTTCGAAGTTCATTCAGATCATGATGCTGAAAATGCTGTAAAAATGCAGTGTTACTGCCAGAAATGCAGAAACACTGCATTATTTAACTATTAAAAGTATTTCATATCTAACCTATATGCTTATACTGTAATATATATTGGGGGTGATAAGAATCCTGTTATTTTGTATCTTTTATTTGCGATATTTCCCCTAGTAGTAGGCTAAAAAAATCTGTCAAAAAAAAAGAAATCAGAAATTCTAAGAGATGATAGGGTTAGCTGCAAAAGGGTTGCTCATCCGTCTTCAGACTGAAACTCAGAAAGGAGGGACAAAGAGCAAACTAGCAAGTGGCAACAGCAAAAGGAAGCCCCCTAGCAGAGAAATGAGGAAGGGAAAGAGACTTCCCCTAATATATGTGGAAGCAGTGTAAAATAGCAGTCACTATTTTACAATAAAGATGCAAAGTAAAAATAAATTTTAAAATTTTTTTAAAGCCTCTATGCAGGTCCCAGTGAGAATTCTTTCAGTGTTGCTACTTAACATGGTATTTATGTTGCAATCTTGTTCTAACAGGAACTGCACTTCCTTTATCACAAGGGCAATATATAAAATATAAATGCAATATATATTGCATTTTCTTTTGTAACATGTAAGGCAAGCTTTAACAGTAGGTCTTCCGGTTAGAACTGGGTACCTGATGTTCACTTATGAATAAGAAACAAAAGGAGCATACATTTTCTGAAGTTAATTGTAGGTTGGGCTGATAATTCTGACCTCTCTGATTTTTCATTTCAGTCTTCTAACTTCCGTTATCCAGACTGGTATTTCCCTTCAGTCATAAACACAGTTGGGGATCACACCATCTAACTTCAAGCTCTACCGATCTCAGTGCCAGGCACAGGAGGGCCAGATGCCTCTCTGTTGCTAACAGACCTTCTAAGAGCTAATTGCTAGGTGACTTGAGGTGTCCTTCAGAAGAATCCATCTTCCTCCTCCACTGACTTTGTACAGAGCCCCTCCTGACCTACATGCCTAGAGTTCATTTGTGGTTTTGCCTTTTTATTTTCCTCAGAGGTGATTTTTAGCCTAAAATCTAAAATAAACAAACAAGTATATTACTACCACCACCTTCAGTACTTTCAATGACCCTTTCAGTACACATTATTATACGCCCATACACTATAGGAATCACTAAACCAAGATCTTGTTCAAACGAAATTCTAATGGCTTTACTGAGAAAAGCCTTTTACCCTGTGGGTTTGTTATATATTTTTTATTTTGAAAATTTCTTTTTTCAACCAGATGGTTTATTTTAATTAATTCTTATCACAGAGACATCTTTGTCATAAAGTACTTCTAGAACAGATGAGCACAATTATATAAGTGCTTTTGTTTGCGGGATTACTGAAAGAATTACTGTTTCACAGGGGAAGTGCTGTTGTAATTTTATCTTTAATTTTTCCAACATCCTTGACATTTAAAGACGGTTTTAATATTATTATTATTGAATTGCAAAAAGGGTGTTGAATTTGTATTGATTTTACATGTGTGCTTACACTCAGAAAGATGGCATTTCAAAACCTTTTCTAAATATAAGTTTTCTCTTTTATAGTAAACAATACAGAATACATTCTATCAATGCCAGTGTTTGACTATAGAAGGAAAAATGTTACCTTGCATCACAAAGTACTAAAGAATTTAAGAATGTATTTGCCTTCCATTTGTCTCTGTGGACTACAAACCGTGATGCCATGTAGTAAGTTCAGAGAATTTGACTATACAAGCACCGAGTCTTTAACAACAAACAACCTTCATACTGAAGGTTATCATTTTCTTTTGCAATGCAAGGCATAAAAACATCGAAAAGATAACTCGAATTTCTAAGTGTTTGTCACACAAGGTCAAAATCATGCCAACTTTTGATAGGCTTTGTACTTCTGAGGTTTCTTACTAAGCAGAAACAATAATTCAAGGTGATCACTGGGAAAAAAACCCAACAGAACGATAATGTGCAAAAGAGTCTGGACATATATTTTGTAGATTTCATTACAAAACAGTTATTTTTACTTCAGATGCAGTCCTGCCCTGACCTACAGGTAGTTCAGACTTTCTTGATCTGAAGATCAAAATGAAGATCTAAAATTCATTGATGCTTCATTATTTGGGTAGGATTTTTATTGATAAACAAATTATTCATTAGAACTAGGCTAAAGCCATCAAAGGAATGTCTAGTGTTAAAAGTTGTAAATTGTTTATCAAACGGTAGGTGTTGCTTAATGAAACAATGTAAACCACAAGAATGTTGCAAAATTGTGCTTGCACGAGTCGTCGCTCGAAGGCTTACTTCACTTAACAAAATGTATAGATATGCCCTGAGATAAGCGACAAACCACAAGAATGCCTGCTAAAAACTGTTGCAAAACATTTCTAAGAACCGCCATACAGCAAGCTGAAGGACCATATACGGAAAAGGTTATCTAAAGGTAACTGAGGAAGACTTTAGCCTTCAGCCTCAACGACCACCAGGAGGCAGAAAACGACCCCCTAGCAACAGCTAGGACATGCGCAGAGTACTCCACTGAAGACGCGAATACGGAAATGAAAGACTGATAAAAGGGGAATGTTAGAAACGTAAGGCGCGGCAGTTGGCAGAGCAGAGACTCCCCTGTCGCCCAGCGCTGTATTTGCTCATATCCTGCTTACTATAATTAATAAACGTCCATTTAATTACTATGATTGATTAATGAAATTTATGACACTAGCACTGTATTTATTATGAGATGCAGTACAACTTCAGTATTGCTTTTTTTTCTACTTAATGGCTTGAATATATATTGTGAATGCACAATTTTGTAAGCAAAATAAGCCAGTATCTTCCAGAAGGAAAAGTGCTAATGTACAGTACTCCGTGGTCTCTGTACGCCAGCATGGATCAGCTTTACAAGAACATTTCCTGAAGCATCCAAATCAATTCACCTTATCCAAGAGAATGCAGCAACAACTGCTTACCACTCCACCAAATAACCAGAAGGTATTAGTTTATTTTGACATGTCAAATGTAAAAATAGATACAGCTTACGTGATCTCACTTGGGATATGTAGTGTACCTTATTGTAAATTGCTACCAGACCGAATTGGTGAGAACAGGAAAAAAAAAACCACCCTGCCTTACATTAGGCCGCATGGTGTTTCAAAACAGAACGACAGGACAGTTTATCGTAAAGAAAAAAAAAAACAACCAACCACACGGCAACTGCATTCCCCTTCCCGTCAGCTCATCCTGAATGAAGCTGAGGCCCACCTGTCCGCCGCCACCTGGGGGAAGGTTTTGTTGAGGACAGGGCAGAGCTCGGACCCGCTGACGGGGTCCGAGGCCGCTGGGTCCGTTTCGCTGACAGAAAAGGGCGGGAAGCGGCCGGCGGAGGTGTGGGGGCCGTTCCCGGAGAGAAGCGGGCAGGCCGCTGAGGGCCGGGCGCCTGCGGGGCTGTGAGGAACGGCGGGGCGGGCGCCTGAGGCGGGCGAGGCGGCTTGCGGGGGCTCGGCGGCGCGGACGAGGACGCAGCGGAGACGGGGGTCGGGCCGGCTGTCGGCCCCAGGTAAGGCACAGCAAGGGCAGCCGGTCGTCAGGAGAAAGGCGGCTCTCCTCGGGGGCTGGGGGGGGCCGCGAGGCGGGCCCGGCTTGGCGGCACCCTCGGGCTGCTTGGTGGCTGTGGTGCCGAGCTGCGAGGAGAGCAGCTCCTGGGGTGCTACTGCTCTGATTTTGTTCTTCAGAAAGTTTTGTTTTGTTGTTTTTCTTAAAAAGGTATAACTAATAAAAGCTACAGTCGGGTGGGGCTTGAGGATCAAAGAGGTAGGTGGCTGTGCAGGTTTGTCCTGGTTTCAGCTGGGATAGAGTTAATTTTCTTTCTAGTAGCTGGTATAGTGTTATGTTTTGTATTCAGTATGAGAATGTTGGTACCACGCTGATGTTTTCAGCTGTTGCTAAGTAGTGTTTGTACTAAGTCAAGGATTGTCCAGCTTCTCACGCCCAGCCAGCAAGAAGGCTGGAGGGGCACAAGGAGTTGGGAGGGGACACAGCCAGGGCAGCTGACCCAAACTGGCCAAAGGGGTATTCCATACCATGCGATGTCATGTCCAGTATATAAACTGGGGGGACTGGGCCTGGGGGGAATCGCTGCTTGGGAACTAACGGGGCGTTGGTCAGCGGGTGCAGTTGCATTATGCATCACTTGTATATTCCAGTCCTTTTATTATTATTAATGTCATTTTATTAGTGTTATCATTATTAGTTTCTGCTTTTCTGTTCTATTAAAATGTTCTTATCTCAACCCACGAGTTTTACTTTTTTTTCCTGATTCTCTCCCCCATCCCACTGGGTGGCGGGAGGGAGTTAGTGAGCGGCTGTGTGGTGCTTAGTTGCTGGCTGGGGTTAAACCATGACAAGGTTTTATTTGCAAAGTGATTTCATCTTTTGAAAAAGATTGAGACAATGCTATTGAGCAAAATACTGATTCTGTTATTAGGATAATTTATTTCATTATTTGGCCCAATGTTATTTGTGTGGCATTGTGCATTACTTACTGGTATTGGTGTCAAAGGGGTGATTGTGTGTCCTGGCATCACACTGAGCCTACAGGCAATTTCGTGTCACTGTGATGTGTCATGTCAGCACCAAAACCATTCCTAGAGGATGTGGCCTTGTCTCTCCTGCTTTCAACAGTGTTGTTCCACTGAGTCGAGGGCTGGCGTTTAGGGGAAGAGAAGCTTTTTTTTGTACCCAGATGGATGGAGGGCTACAAGAAGTTGAAGTTATCAGTCTTCACCTTGAACTGTCCCTATGGTGAATGTAAAAACACAACCTGACCTACTCGTGTGAACTGACAGTGAAGTAGGAGCTTTAACCAGTTAGAAGATGAAAATATTTCTGGCCTTCTAGGTGGCAGTGATTCCTAAGGGCTTAGGTCTGCTGTATAAATCCTCTGTTAACGTGACAGCCTGTTAAAGACTTTTTTCCTTGTTTTGGTCCAATTACTACATATTTATGTGGAATAAGGGTAACAATCTGATTTAGTATGCATTGTTGGCAAGCACTAAAACGCAGCTTGTACACCTAGTTTTTTTTAATGTTCCTCTGACTTTAAAGCTCTCAAGAGTCATGTAGAAGGAAAGAACTAGTGGGACATTTTTTAGACATGAGGAGAGTATTCTGATTCAGATGGGTCTGCTTCTAAAGGGAGATTTTACAAAGTTTTTTAAGTTGGGAATCAAAAACAATTGCTTGAAGGGCTGCTGACTAACAGGCTTCAAGTACATTGCTCTAATCAGTGAGACTGCAAGTGGTGATTAAAGCTCAGTGTTTCTGAGAGTTATACTGCCATACTTTCTCAGGCAGACCAACATGCCTGAACTGTGACCAGAGGAGATCGTTCACAGCCAATATCCATAGTTGCATAACATAGCAGACGCTGTCTGATCAAAATTTTGAAAGATACATAGTCAAGAGCAGATCTGCTCTCATTTCTGAAGCCCTAACGAGCAATTGTAACGTAAAATATTAGGCCCTTTCAGTGAAGCTAAAGTCAAAACTGAATATTTAATAATGTATTTACTTTTTGCATAGCTTAAAGAAAGGTATTGCTGAATATAAATCTACAGAGATGAAAGTGCCAGTAGTTAGTGTTTTTCAGACAATAAAGGCTAGGTATTATAGACCTGTCCTATTTTTTGTTCTCCTTACAAATATAGCTGGTATAACTTGCGCAAAATGGAGATCAGGTATCCATAGATTGATCCAGTTCCTTTTGAAGTCCTTTGCTTGCTAAGTGGCGATAGGACTTCAAAATCACTTACCAGCTAGGTTAAGTCCTCTTTGGAGCATTGATTTCCCCACAATCAGTTATTATTTTTTAAAATTTTTTTTAAGTACCTGAGGACTCTTTTCTTTTTTCTTTTTTATCACCAAAGTGGGTATGTAATGAAAGTGAAAATGGGGATGAGGAAGCAAGCTTTAAAAGAAAGCCATTAGAAATGGTTTGTATGAAGGGTTTTCGAAGTATAATAATTATTTTGAAGGAATAAGCAACATAATTCTCAAGTGTGACTGCACTGCAAAAAAGCTAAGAGATTAGTTAATCTTTAAGCATTCCCATGTCAATTTAGCATTGGTCCCTGTACACTGAGGAGACTTCTAAAATAGGACATCTGCTACAAATTCTTATTGGAGAACTAGTTCATGCACTAATCAGTTTCTTCCTTCAGCACACGTGTCCCTCTGAAAAATTTAGCCACAATATCAGTCAGATTCACGTAGTCAAAGTAACGGGACTTTCTTTTGTGATTAATAATATAGATGATGATTCACTGAATAAATAGAAGAGTCCTGGAAATCAACGTAAATAGAAAAGAAAAGCCCTATTGTTCTATCAAATAAAGCTAAAGAAATTAGAGTCAAAAGAAGCAGGCACCTCACTAATGAAAAAAATGTAAAAAGAAATATACAGCTTGACAGTCTCCTGTACAATATGTTTTTAATTCATTTCTTGTTGCTTGGACAAGGTGATAACAGTGTTCCAGTTTAATCCAGTAACCTATCTCCAAAATGATCGGTGTTCTTATTTCAAGCCTTGGTTCCTTTCTGCTTTGATTCGGCTCATATGGTTCCTACCCTTTGATTCTGTGCTCACCTCTTCTCCATGCAACTTGACCTTTTGCAGCTTTTTTCCCCCCTCCCGTTTGCCACACTCCCTTTCTCCTCTCTCTTTCATCTTTCCATACATATTAACTCAGCAGGATTTTTGCTCTAACCTTAATTTTCCCGCATCCCAAAGCTTCACAGCTAAAAGGTTGCTGCTAATCCTCTTTCTATTTCTCTTTCTTTATAGTGTATTTTATTCATCCACTTTCATTTCCAGAAATACTTTGTATACATAGACATTTACTCAGACTTGTGTATTCTCCAGAAGAAACCATTTTTCTAAGCCATTTTTAATGTATTTTGAGGATCACCACAGGTGACAAATGTAGAACCATATCTACCCGAGGAAAATTCTTATTTTTAGTACATCATTAAAATTGTACGATATTGAGAAAAAATTGCATCCCATCAATCAGGCAGAGGAAATCACTTCTGTTTACCATAGATGAGAAAGGGAGATCCTACTGTCCTTCTAGATCAATCACAAAATTAAGTGGACAGCATATGGATGGAAGTGTCAGGTTTTCAGTACGCTAAACTCTATTAGGCTAATTCTGCAGATTAGCCTGCCTGAATCTGGAGGTTGGTTAGAGGGCAAAGGTGCTTAAAACTATTCTAATGTGACACAGTTCTAGGGCGAAGAAACACTACCCCTTCACGACAACTTTAAGGTAAAAGACTTGCAGAAGTCTCCTTTGAATCTGCAGGCACTGTAGTTTCATTCACAGTTACAGATGGGCTAGGCAGAATAGTCCTTGAGGAAGAACTCTAGGAAAAAGGAAAGCTAGAGCAGAAGTTAGAGCTTTTTGCACAGATGGCCACCTCCATAGTAAAGAGAACAATCCATGGGAGAGGATCAGTTTTGACCTTTTTCAGCATGAAGGGTATTGCTTGGAGAAGGCTAGGAAGGGTGTTTCCACGGTACCAAATAGTCTGAACGTTTGCATTTCTTTATATGCTATTAATGAAGAAAATATTGCAGAAAATGTTTTCTCTTCTATGGAAACTCGGTCTCCTGGAATTAAAAGAATATTTATTGGCACTAACACTTCCTTTTTAGTTAGGGGTTGTTTTCTGGGTGTTTTAGTTGAATTTATTAACCATTTTGAAAATGACAGACATTAATGATCTGCGTAAAATTCATACGCTTACTTGCATTAAAAGAAACCATTCCATTAGGATATGGCTGTGTAAATTCTCTGAGATCATAAAATTTAATGCAATAAAATAAATGTAATATAAATAGTTTTTTAAAAAGTGTTAGAACATGTTCTAAAGAAATGAGTTGTGTGGAATCCTTAACCTACTGAAGTGAAAAAGCAAAATTCCCATTGTTATCAATGACACAACAATTCCATCCTATTCAAAACAGGGATTTTAGCATCTTCTTAAGCGGGCTTTCTTACTAAGTGTTTTGACATGATGGAAGACAAAAAATGACTGTCACGTCCTTTATTAGCAGCTATTTACCAGCTGGTGAAGGATGGGGTTCTTAGCTAATAAAATTCATTCACTCCCTGACAGGACACTAAGATGGTCAGTGCATGAATGGTGTGCTTTCCCAGGGGCGGGGTTAAAAAAGGGGAAAAAAAGAAAAAAGAGTTATTTTGTGAAGGACATTCTGTCAGTCCCATTTGATTGTAAGTGGGACAGACAGGGCATTGCTCTGTGAAGTCTGATGGAAAACACCTGCAGAGTACTTTGTCACAGAAGTCAATTTGCCTGCCAGTTTTCAAAGAAAAGCAATTTGAATTAATGCTATCGGGTTTTGTATCTCTTCTGATCTTTTCACTTTACTTTTGCATTTAAGCGTGTGCTTGTAGAACAAAAAGATATCACATAGCAAATTTTAATGTTATCTTAGGAAATAATTCCCCTTTGCATTATTTGCTGTCTCTTCTTTTTGCCAAGACTCATATCTAATACCTTTTTCAAAGGCTTTACTTCAGAGGAAATGCTAAATGTCTAATCCCCCATGCCCCTCAAAAGTAGTGGTCCTAATATTAAAAAAAAAAAGAAAAAGTTCCTTCTAATAAGCTCCCATTTGGTAAATGCATACTACTGTCTGTACTTCTAGAATAAAAATAATACTGGCAGAAATAATAAAGATAACCTCAGATGACACATGGCCCTGCACAGGAGTACAAGGAATAACCACAAGAAAAAGCATTTGTTCTTTAGCTTTGTTTTATTACATAAGGATGGTTATAGTCTCTGCTTTAGGTTGGATAAATGCAAAGGCTGTTGAAATGTTGTGTTCAGGCTCTTCCTCAACCTTTTTCTTTCTAACATCTGGTGAAGGTGGTCTAATGATGGGAAATCCATCATGAGAGGATTGAGGAAGGCGTTTTGGGGGAGGGGAGAGGAAACCTTTTAGAGTTTTTATTGAAAGTTTCCCTACATCATCTTTCTGTAAGAAAGGAGAGAAGATTCTAGTACCTAAAATTTCAGTATCTTATGGCCAGAAAAATTTTGATTCTTCAATAGATTTTTGTCAGGACCTCTTCAAGAATATATCTGAAGGCTTTCACATACTCATATCTACGTGTTTTTCATGTTCTGAGACTAGTGTATATAATGCATATATATTTTTTTCAGTAACCAAATGTTAAGCAAATGTTTGCCACATTTTTCCTATAGACTTTTTACAGGGTTTAAAACACTGGGGCACTGAAAGAAATGTGTGTCTGATATGGCATGAAAATAGCTTTATAAAACCAGGCAGCAGATCTGCATGAGCAGAAAGGAAGGAATCACGGATGTGTAATGCATTGTGAACACTGCCCTTTTATATAATACTTAATATTAGTGCAGCACTTAGTCAAAGGTAATGTCTAGAAGTATTCTAATATAAATAGAAATGAATTTAAACTGGAATATGTGACTAGAAACACTCTGAGATATAGAAGGCTAGAATTTGGTTCAGTACAGTGACGGCTGGGTTTATATCCGGAGATGTGAGCCAGGGTAGACTATTAAACACGAATGTTAGGGAGCTTGGGAGCTGATGGCCAGATCTTTTCCTACTTTTTAGATTATCTTTTTTTTCCCTTCAGGATACTTTGACCTGCTAAATATAGTAACTTCTTCAGTATATCTGAAATAGTAATACTAACTTTGTAGGTATTCTTTCTCAATGAGATTTGATTAAGAGATTTTTTTTCTTTCTTAGGCTCTGGGAAGCAATTCAGTGCCCTTGTTTGATAGTGTTGTCATTAATTTTTAGTTTCTGTTTTTCTAATAAGCTATTATATACTCAGTCTTAATGTACAATAGAATAAAACCCCTCTCTTTTCTTGCTATAAGCTTGGAAATGAAAAATAAGACTAATGGTATTCTATCCAGGGTATGAAATGTTAGTCTATGCTGGGTTAGAGGTCATTAGATAATCTGGTATGCAGCAAAAACATGTTAGATTAGCACAGTATTTTCCTCCCCTTCCCAAAGGATTTAATTTCTTAAAGCTGTTGCTTTACCTGTTAAGTCTAGGTCGTTTAAATGTTATTGCTTCCAGCAGCAGCAAGTGGAAAAATGCTCATACTGTTTTGCTGATACCTTCTGAACCTGTTGAGGCAAATTAAGGATGGCACTGATGATCTGTAGTGGTGTTGAAAACCTGCAGAAATTTTTTTCTTGTTTGTCCAGGTGTCTGTTTTGCATGAGTCTTTGTAAGGTCTGCACAAAATTACACAGTAACCTAAGTGTGTTTAGGAATCAAACTAACAGTGCTTGTGGGAGGGCAATCTTATTCCGTGTGTTGTTTTAGTATTTGAAAAGGCAATCCAGTACAGACTGGGCTAGATCCTGATTTCCTGTCTGCTATACCAAAGGCTGCAAGGAAGTCAGTTTTCCCCCTCACAAGAGTATTTGGGTACTGTTGTGTGCTATTGATCTAAGGTAGTAAAGAGAGTCTAAATGCTGGTGCTCAAGAAGCAGCATAAGATCATGGTGTTTCAATGGCCTAAAAATTGCTGCTTATTAGAAGAACTCTTAGAGCATCTAAGAGCACTGAGCATCTGTGAGACTGCTGAAATTGGAACTGTCCCAGATGGCCCTGATAGCAGCGGTGGATGAACGAAGTGTATCAATGCCACCTCAAACACATTGATCCAATTACACAGAAGCAAGTGAAGTTCAGACGCAGCATAGGTTCTGTATCTGTTGTCACTTACAAACATTTGAAGGGTTATTTTTGCCCTCTTCCTTTTTGAGTCTACTTTTCGGGGGCGGGGCAGGGGGGGAGTGCTGGGGATTGAACATAAACATAGAAGCCAGATAACCAGGCAGAGCAGTGGAAGAAATCTGTATTTGAGTACTCTTGTATGGACTCCCTCCCTTTCAAGGGGTTTGTTTGAATCAACATACATCTGCCTGGAAAAAAAACAGGATTATGCTGTTATATCAACACTACTGAATGCACCACAACACCTGAGGATATTTCTATCAAGTTGGACAGAGACAATGTAAGTGCCTGGATCTATTGGGCGGTCTTGCTATGCCACCCAAGCCTCCAGGGCATTTCACAGCAGTTTTACAAAAAGAATATTTCCATACCTAGCATACTGACAATTATTTTAATTTGTTTAAATTGGCATAGCCCTGTGGACAGCTTATTTAAAAGCTACACACACTATTATGTGTTCATTCCCTAAAGGTATTTTTACTTCAGGCACATTTGGCATTGAATTAATTATCATTCTAAAATGTACTTTTGGAGTCAGCCTAGTTTAGCTTGATGAAAAAGCTTTGTGTGGAAGAAATGGTGATTAGAATTTGGGGTCCATGATGGTTTACAAATGTCAGCTCAATTAGTCACATACGGAAAGTGGGCCCATTCTCCTGAAATCAACAGAACTGAATCTTTAAATGCTATTAATTGAAACTGCTTATAGTTGTCTTTAGCATCAGTGGAAGCTCACAAGCTCCTCAAATACATCTACATGTTCTTTCTGTTCATTGCAGAAAGGTTTTTGTTTGGGTTTTTTTGTTGTTTGTTTTCTAAATTAATTATTCTTTGCTTTTTTAATTGATCTTTACTTTTTTTAAATTTAGCTGGTATCTTTTTCTTACTGAAATCTATCCTTTCTGAAGTTCCTGTTAAAGTACGTGGTGTCTCACAACCTTAAACAAAGGCAATAACACCAAAAATCTGTCATGTTGGAGAGGATTCAGTGTAATTCAGTGATTCAGAGAGAGACATTTCCTGATCTTATGGCCAGGTGGAGTCACATCATTGTTGCAGCTGAGCTCAGATTCAGAAGGGAGTCACAGCCTGGGCAGCATGCCTCCAGAAAGCAGTATGAATTAGGAAGCACTCTGTATAGTTTATTTAGAACACACTGGCTGAGGGCTGAAACAGTTCTAAGCACTACATGCATTTTGTTCCTGTATAGAGAAGTGTCTGTCTGTTGTTTCAGTACATGGACCTGGCATCATCGGACCTGAATTGGGGAATGGGACAACAAGGCATTGAGTTGTATTGGCTTTAACTGCCATGGAATTGCGCATTCATAGGAAATCCATGCTAAATAGTTTTTCTGTTTTAGTTGTGGATTCCTGGTTTATGACTTTGTAATCTCTGAGTAATCATCTTAAAAATTTCTTTCACATGGAGCTTCTAAATGTAATGCTGCATTGGTTCAGTTATCCAGAGTGCAGTTTTGTAGTTGAAAATCTGACTTCGATTCTCCTGATCAGCTTCAGAATTTGTGAAGTGAAACAAGGTTAACGTTTAAAACTGAACATAAACACATTGTAAAAAAGCAGCCAAAGAAAGCTCTGTCTTTGGAAAATCTTGAGTTGGATTCCCATCATGGTCTAGTCATCTCTATCCTGTCCCCACCATGGAAATGCCAGAGCTGCTGAGCTCCACGGTGTATCTTTTCAGAGTTGCTTAGCACAGGTGTTTCTGTAATTACGATGCATTTGGAATAAATGTTTTGTTTAATGGTCCTCAAATGCATACTTCCATCTGTGACAATGGTACTGATACCAGGGTGGTAAGCCGTGATGAAATGCCCTTAGAAATGAGTGGTGCCAAAAGTAAGCGTAGAATTTCTTGCTTTCATTTGTGTCCCTTCTTACTTTATTTGTACAAGAAAGTACAGCTGGTTTTCATTTCAAGGACAAGATGAATCAATGGAACTTGTGAAAAGAAAGCTAGAAGGGAGCAAAAGAGTGAAAAATACAGTTTTTCACATGGCAAGTTCCCAAATTCTCAACTGTTAAAACAAATCAGATGAAATAAACAAAATTCTTGTGACAAATTGAGGTTATGCTAAATAGTACAATGAAAACATCAGCCTAGTGTTTGGCAGCAGTCAAAAAAGTGAAGCAAATGTTAGGGACTTCTTAAAGCTTGCTCTGAGTCTAAGAACAAAACAGGACAGATCATGATTGGATAAATGCATGGGTCATCCATGTCTTGACTGACTGTGCAGCTATGGTTCCTCTCTTCAGAAAGGATTTATTAAAACTGAAGAGGTTTC
The DNA here is from genome assembly GCF_900496995.4 of Aquila chrysaetos chrysaetos. Taxonomy (NCBI): domain Eukaryota; kingdom Metazoa; phylum Chordata; class Aves; order Accipitriformes; family Accipitridae; genus Aquila; species Aquila chrysaetos. The sequence goes on from NC_044012.1 coordinate 8,141,105, forward strand.
AGAGAAGGGAGTGATCGAAGATATGGAATGGCTTCCGTACGTGGTACTGTGGAGCAAGCTGAGACACTTCAACCTGAAGAAAAAAATCCATGACTCAAGGGGCATGAAGGACTACAAACTCATGAGTGAAATGGAGAACATGAAAAAAGACCCACATTTGCTTTCTTTTCTAATATGAGGACTAGGGGCTACCAAAGAAAGTTAACAGAAGCCAGATTCAAGACAGACAAAATAAAATAGTTCTTCACACCACAGCTAGTAGATGTATGGAAATACTTATTGAATGTTGTGGATGTTCATGTGGGCAAAAAGTTCATGTGGGCTCAAGAGACTAGACAGAAATTGAAAGAGATTTGTTGTGGGTTACTAAATGAGCAAACCACAACAGGCCCAGAAGACTTCCCGAGTCAAAGAAGGTTCGGAGGCTGGAAGGAGGAGGAATATTAAGGAAGGTGTCATATGATTGTTCTTACTTTTTCCTAGATATCCGCTGTGGTCCCTGTTGGAGAAAGAATACTGAGCCAGAGGGATGCTCGGTCTGAATCAATACAGTCATTCTTATTTTCACAATCTATTTATTGTTTGAGGTTGTTTAGGGAGACTAATAGTGGTGAAGATCCATAGCAGTGGCTGAATGTTTTCAGTCATGCCTGGAATACTTCAAATCAACACAGTATCTATGAGGTTTTTTCAGTAGTCTAAGTGGAAGAAGAGAAATGTAAGAGTTTCTCCAAACTAAGTAAATGAAGAATAGATTTTCTGGGTGGGCTGTTAGAATAATGGAAGTACTCTTTGCTGTTTGTGACACTGCATTTCAAATGTTTTTAAGCACAGCAGTATTTCTGAATTAGTAGTGATCAGAGCTGGTTTGTATTAGCCATCAAATCAGATAACCTATTATGGGAAATAAGGTGTTTAATTGTATATATAGTTTGAAAATATGGATTAAATTGTAGACAAATTTTAACCCCCAAGGACATTACCAAAGAGATCTGAAACACAAACTCCTAAAAATATTTTCTTGTAAATGTTAAAAATTGCAAGTCACAAGGAACTGTTGTGAAAAAACCTTGCTAGCTCAATACAGCAGCGTTAATTTGAATCACCTATACCTCTGTCTGCATTATGATTTTCTAAAGTTTAAAAAAAAAAAACCACCCACAAACAAAAAACCTGAAAACTAACTGTATGTTTCATTTCTCCCTTAGTGTGAGACTTTACATTTATCATAAAAAATAAAAATTCCAGGCAAGCAATTGATCACATAGTATGCAACAATGAACATTGCTCTGGAATTATTTGCTGTCTTAAAAATTTAATTACAGGCAACATACTGGAGACAAAGAATTCTAGGATTTAGCAGCTAAATTGGGGAAAAGATATATTCTAGAAAAGGTTATCAAACCCACCTTTTTTCTAAATAAAAAAAAGTTCCAGCTTCTTCAAATAATGGTATTCATTACAATACATTGTGCTCAGTAATTTTTTTAATAAATGAGATTATGTCTTGAAACCCAAAAGGTGTGTGCTGCCATGCAGCTCCACTCTTCTTGCATTATTGGGGTGGTTGAGAACGTTAACTAACCTTGCAACAGCAAACACATACTGCTTGGGGAATTTTCAAAAGGCCTCTACCTTCATTGTGAAATACTACGTTGTCAAACATTTTATTAAGTATATATATACACACACATATATTTCTATATGCGTGTCCCCATCTGTCAGTTTTGTCTGAGATGGTATATTCAGTGAAAACCAGAAAGACCTCAGTGCACAATAAGTAGCCATGGTCTGTATGTTGGATCAGCAAAAGGAAGATGGAGTCTGGCCTCAGCTTCCCGCTGTATGTAAGACTGGGTTTTACATGTGCTCAGACAGTGATATCTAGGCAACCCTATATTACTCACCTAAGCAAGAGTAGGGACAGCCAAGGCAGACTAGAATTTATTTAATGATTTCTTCTCCTCCATTGTTGGAAATTTTACCCTGCAAACTGTCTTTCTATGAAAATACAGAAATGATCCATGCTACTGTGTTGTGCATGAATCTGTAAAATGTGCAGTGTACCCACCTGCAGCTAGAATGTGACCAGAATTTGGTATAGTAATTCTTCTGTGTCTGAGTTGAGCAGTATACATGTACTTTCATTATAAATTCTTCAGCAAACATTTCCGCCATACTTCTTGTCCCCAGTAGTTGTCAGTTGTGCATGTAAATATACAATCTATTCACTTTCCACTCGCTAACTCCAGGGATACATACTTGATTCTCTGAGAAGGTGGGGGATACGATACAAAGATCTAAATTGCTAAGGCTGTGAGTGAGGTATGATTCCAGGAGTGCTCTTCCAGTCCCTTGAAATCAGAATACTTTTGTGATCAAGAATTGCCTTTATTCTCTTGAGAGTCTGTAAGCTGCAACTCTTTAAGATCTGGATTTATTGGAGAACTTGAACCTGGCTATAAAATAGGAATCCAGAACCCTTTATAAGTATCTGTTTCCTTTCTCTGGAGTCAGCTGCATTGGAACTAAATTCTAATTAACAGGATATGGGAATAATTTGAGTATGTGAGCGGTAAATACTGTGGACTCCAGTGTATCTCTTAACCCACCCATTTCTAACATTTTCATGCCATGATCAGGACTGGAGGTACTTGTACTACAGATTTGCAGCCTATTACATGCTTTTGCAGGTAGCTGCCTAGAAACATCCTCTTAGAAAGCTGCTCAAATACAGGTGGTTGCACTGATGAGCACATGCATCCAGGCAATGGGATCCTGAGCTCAGTGCTTTCCACTTGAGGAAAATAGAGTTTGTAGACCTCAAGACAGTAGCCAATCACCACTTTGCTGGTTAGGGGCTCTCAGTCCCTCTACAGAAGCTGCATGATTGTCAAGAGAAAAAATATAGTTGCAGGTATGTTGAGATAGAAGGAGAGTCAGAACATTGAGGATACGGTAGTTCAAAAGCCATCGACCACAGACTTCATTTCTATTGCCTGCTCCTCTATATACAGTAGCAAGGGATATAATGGGTTAGATTATACATTATTAAACAGTGTCAAGTGCATAAACATGAACCCCAAGTTGTTTATCAGAAATCTCAAGATCATTGTTGTCAACTGTATTTGTGGTCCCAGGAACCCTGCATTTACCTTAAAAATCAGCCTTTCTGTTAATGCGCTAATAGTATCAAGGTTCTTAAGATCAACAGGCAGAAATTCTGACTTACATAGCAAGAGGGAAGGGTCTCAGCTGGGATAATATAGCCTAATGTTTCAAAGTCTAAGTATTAGTTTCAGACTTGTGAGTAATTCCATCTATTTGCTTTCTATGTCAAAACACTCAAATAATTTTCTATGCTTGTTGCAGGTCATTAATTTTTCAGGGAGTGTTCTGTGCTTCTCAACTGGCTGCACTGTTAGTAATAAACTTCCCTCTTTACAGCTGGAGTTCTGTTTTGACCTACCAGTAGATGCAGGGTTTGTGGATTTTTTTTTTCCTTTTTTTTTTTACCCTTATCGGTTTTGCTTTTGTTGTAGTATTTTGTTTTGTTAGCAGCCTCTGTCAGCTCTCCACAGTCTCAAGTGAGGAGAGCTAAAGTTACACTGTGTGTGCATGTACTGTTACTAAACTGCCACGTTACATTCTATTTCTGCTCCAAGATCAGTATATGAAGTGATTGAGACATTCTCAAGTGAAATCTGGAATAACCTATTTTGTGGTTTTGGCAAAATTTCAACAATGTGTCCTACCACAACATTACATTGATATATAGACAGTCTAATAATTTATGACTAGGTTAAATGTAAAAAGACCCAACATCCAACAAAACCAAAAAAACCCCCCCCAAACCTCAGAAACCTTCTCAACCACTCGAATTTTGAAGCTGAGTATGTTGGCATTTTAGCGAAGAAACCACTGGCAGATCACTTGGGTCTTTTTGTTTCATGGAGAGTTTATGGTCAGCTGAGTTTATTTGTCAGTATACAAAATCTATTCAAACACTACAGTCAGATGGTTTTGCTCATGTTTGAATGAGAATGATTTCTTCTCTTTAGCCATTTTGTGGCTTCTCACTATTATGACTAGAAATGAAAATAGAACTCTGTTTTCTTATCTGATGGCACAGACTTTTTCATCATACCTTAATTTGTCTCCTGAGTCCAAGCTTCATTCACAGCTAGCATGTTCAATTTAGCTGTGGGCTGAACCATCTACTTTTTTTTTTTTTAATAACTGCAATCAATTCTACCTAAAATGCCCTCATATGTATCATTATGGTGTGACTTGGCTTTTCCCTTTCACTTGCTCTTGAAAGTTATCTTTTAGCTGAGGCTTGGGACCTCTGCCTGTCATTGGCCTCCTGAAAAGATCATCTTTGGTTCACTAGCAGGTGATGCCTTATCATGATAATTCAGTCATTTTCACATCAGGTTTAAAAAAAACCCAAACAATAAAAACCCAATTAAAAAAACCCAAAGAATTTTCTCTTTTCTCTAATTTTCTCATTGGAATAATACAGATAATTACAGACACTCTAGGTGATGTTAGTGCAGACAGCTACTTGGCTTTATTTTCTCCTTTTGTTCAAAAATATTACACATTATCATTAAGGCAGAAAAAAAATACCTGAAGTAAAACAATTAAAATGTAATTTAAATGGAGCAATACTTTGAGAGTTAGGAATTATACTGAGCAGCTCACTGTGCTGTAACTAGCCAAACTGAATTCAGTGACAAAACTTTAATGTAGTCTACAGTTTTAAGTAGCCTTATTGTAGCACAGCACTTTCAGAACAAACATTGGAAAATAAAGGTTTAAGGTGAAGCTTCATATAAATGTAATACTTTGCCTCTCCTTAGCCATATCAACAGTGGACAGCAGAAATGCAGCTGCAATTGTGAGCTTCACTTGCAGCTTTAAGTGTAAGAACACTTCCCTTAAAAGGATTTAATCACCATAGATCTGGCTCTTCAGTACAATGAATTGGCTTTACAAGAAAGGCTTTCACATAGCCAAGACTACACTATGCAGAGGCAGTGAGCTGAGGCAGCCCTGTCCTGGACTGATGTCCATGCAACACAGTGCAGCATCCACTTACTGAAGGAAAGCAGACTGAGGTGAGAAGAGTGTGAAATGCACACATAGCAAACAGATTCCCTATGTAAAGACTGGAGTTTTGCATTTTGACCTATGTGGTGTCCTAGTTTCTGTTCCATGAGAGTCAAATGATAGATCAGTCTCCAGACTGAAGCATCTCAGGAAAGACAAAGGAAAAGAAAGGCTAGGCTCTCACAGCTTGCTTCAGGAAAAGATTGAAATTCTGGTTTGTCCCTTAGCTAAGGGGACCCAAATACCCATGACAATCTGTGAAAAGGATAGTTCAACCACCAGGGCTTAGAGTCTTAGAACTGAAGTTTTGCTCCATCCATCTTTTGGAGGTGTTCCATTGTGAATATTTTCATTTGAATTAACATTGCAAATGTGGTCTAGTTTAGATACTCACCTGGGTTGTTGTTGTAGTGAATATGTGAGATGAATGTTGACTTCTGTTAAGGAAGAGTTTGAAAGCTCTTCCTATGCCCTGCTTCAAACCACTGTAAAATACAGCTCTTCTGCGATGCATGGGGCTATTTGTCCCCTTGGTTACCATTGCCACAAAAGGCAACACTATGCTGCACCTGTGTGGATCTCATTTCCCCCAAAGCTGTGTCTAAGGAGGCAGTGGGGAAGCAACAGCTCTCCCAGATGCTGTCACAGGCTCATTTTTAACAGTGCTAACAGGATAGGGGGAGAGGTTTGCAGCGAGCATTAATTGTGCTAAGTACAGTTTCCTGAAACAGACTTCTGGAGCTTTGCACAAATACGTTGATGAAAGATATCCCTTGAAAGAGGAAGGACATGAATCCAGGGCTCCTATTTTCATTCTCAAGTGTCTTTTCGAATGAACCAAAACTATGTAGCAAACTCAGACTTCTATTGAGTAGAGATGACCAAAAAGATGAGTTTCGGTGTGTTTATTAAATGAAACACCCCCCACCATGAACGTTACAAGTAGACATATGTTGCTATCTTTTCAGCCTTGATTTGATGATTCTCTAAGTCCTTGTACTTACTGACTTAAAACTGAATTACTCTGTGGAGAGTCTTGTATGCCTTTATGTCACCTGTCCTCAGTCTTCCTCTGTCATCTGGATGCTTGTGGGAACAAAAACCAGAGGGATGAAATAGCAGCAGAGACAAATTTGCTGAGGTATTAAAATGTGAGTGCATGCAGAATCCTTCTCCATTTCCCTTGCATGCTGCTCAATGTCATCTTTAAATGCTGAAAGTCTCCCCTTAAGTATAGCGCTTCTGAATCACCACAGGTGGATTGTGCCTGTCATCTTTCTTGATAAGCACAGTGATGGAAACATAGTGTATGTACTGGGAGTACATACACTGTACTGTATGTACAGGGAGTTAGGGTACTTGTGATGCACTGTGAAAAACAATAGTTTTGTGGCATCTTGATAGAAGATGATAACAAACCAATTTCATATTTGCTGAGAATTATAGGCTTGGCCAGGAGTAATATAAGTATCAACTTTTAATTTGCCGTGTTTTCAGATTTTCTTTTTTCTTTTTGTCTCCCAAAGAAAGAGGCTTCTAGGCAAACACTTGAGGACATGTAAGAGAATTACACTTTTAATATTATAGTGCTCATTATTTTAATTAATAGCTGCAAGAAGTTGCTCTGAGACAATTTTTTAAACTTCCTGAAATGATCGTTAATATTTGATGAGAGGAAGAACACTATCTCCTCAAGTAATGAATTGGTGTGTTATGAAACTATGCATCTGGCATGCTTCTTGGGCAAAATGTGTTCACTTCTTTGACTCACACTGCTCCAAAATGAAAGTAACCTCCATTTAAAGCTATGTTTTCTACCTACACAGCACTGCACTATTGCCTACCATTTTTTACCACTGCCACACCTTTTTGAAGTGGAAGCTGGCTGGTTTAAAACATCCTCTAATTTTTAAAAGTTGATGTTGTTAGACATGTAGTTGAAGAGATTTGTGTGTTCTAGAATAACCTGGGGAATGAGCCGGGGAGATTGAGCCAGACACCTGAGGCACCGGCATATTGTAGCAGGCAGCTGTCTTCTGTGGATCAGCTAGAGGCAGGCCAAAGATCTGCTCAGCTGACTTAGTACCTAAGCACAAATGCCTTTGAAAATATTAGTCCTGTAGCTGTGCATGTTGAATCCTTGCAGTAGGTGCTAGCTATTGCATTTGTAACCAAATAAGTCTACATAAAATTATATGGGCTCATTAAGAATCTCAACTGCAAGTCATATAGGTTTGTTTGCTTTTGTGTGTTGGACTGGTTTGAGTGTGCTGTGCAGAAAAAAAAGATTCTGCTGCCTCTTTTCACTGTTCAGGTGAGTTTTCTTTAGTTTTCTGTCTTTTTTTTAACTTTTCATATTGCTCAGATGGTACTGTAGGGAGGTCTTCAGTCTCTCAGTCCTCCAGTATCTGCTTCAGTGTTTCACCTTTGTCAGATATTCCATTGTCTGCCTTATTGTCTATTCCCTTCTCTGTATTCTTTGTTACCTGTTGAACCAGCCTTCTTAGCATTCTTTCTCTGGTTTTCTTCCCTTTTTCTATAATGCATAATTCATTTTCTGTTTAAAAAAAAAAAAGACAAAAGAAATCCATGAAATAAACAAGTATTTTGTTGGTGGATTAGGCAGTATAGCTGTCTTGCACAAAGCCTAGAAAGAGAATAGCTGATTTCAGTGATCATATGTGGTATGAAATGCAGGCATGGGCCCAGGTCATAAAGTCTTCCTTCAACATTGGCAGCTGAATTTTGCCTTTAAGGGATGGTGAAGAAGAAAAAACATGAAGTATACATACTCGTAATATGTTATTAGTTGACCAAGAGAAATATCCATGCCCCAAATTATCAGTTGAGAAAAGCAGTCAGGTGCTTTTCAGATTCAAGGTGGTATCTGGGTACCCAATGTAGGGAACCTTGAAAAGGTATCCAGTTCAGAAGATTAATCAGTCCAGTTAAGTTGGGCATCCAAATTCTGTGCTACCCAGAATCTGTGACTGTTTTCAAAAGAAATCGGGGTACACTTTCTTATTCTCAGTATTTCCTATTCATTCATGTCTTTCAAAATGAACCTTCATTTTCAGTTAATTCAATTGAGGTTCACAAGGTAAAAATAAAGAAAAATATTAATTTATTGTTGTTCTGGTTTAATAACAAGGTTTCTTTGTTGTATAAAACACACAAGTAATGACTGTACCAGATAAAAGCCATGAATTTCAGAATACCTGAAAATTACTGTAAGAATGATCTTTAATAATTCTACAAGTTATTTTGAACTAATAAGTTACGGTTGGTTTTTTGTTACTGCATTGGTCTCAGTGGACATAATTAATAGTGAAGTTGTTTTTCATTTTTAACAAGAATATTTTCTAGTGCCCCTGAAAGTGAGGGCATTTTTTCTAATTAATAATTCTCTCTGTTAAAAAAAAAAATCAAATATAATAATGGCCACATTCTTTGCATGACTGGAAGGCAGTTGCTAAGCATACTGTGAAGTCATATCTCAAAACTACAATCCTGAATGAAACTCTAAGCTGGTATAAACAGGCATAACTTCATAGGAATTATGTTTGCCTGCTGTAGTCTTGAAATGGCCTTTATTATCATTCAAGATATTAAGCATGGCAGTAAGTCACTGACTTTCTTGCTTTCGAAAAGCTTTTATAGCTTTTGAATGTACTGTAAACAAGAGTGGGGTAGATTGTCAATTTAAAATGATCTAATGGCACCATTTCAACAGAGGTGTTATTAAGCAACACAAAGAATCTTTGAGGCTATGCGACTAACTGGAGTCATCTGTGTCTTTTGTTGTGTGGCATGATGCAACCAATATAGCGATTCATTTTGCTAATTATGTGAATAAAGTGTGCTGGGGGAGACAATATTTCATTTAAATCTATCACTAACAAACATTCTTTTAGGACTGTAGTTCTCTCAGCACTTTAGAAAGCACTTTGTTCTCATTGATGATTTGAAAAGCAAGGTAAGAAAAAACCAATAGCTTACCCATTAAGGAAGATATCTTCCCCCACCCCATCCCGGTCTAAGGGCATAGATTTATGCTGTCTGTGTGCAAATCAATAATTGGTTACCAAGTCATCCTTGCTTGATGTGGCTTTACTTATCTTCTGAAATCTGTTCTTTTTGAGGGAGGGGTGGTTGAAGGCAGTTGGAACATATCAGGGAGTAGAAATAAAATCTTTGTCTTGCTCTGTTCCAATACCTATTCAGAACGAAACTCATGACTGATCTTTTTTCTCAAATTTCTTGGTGTTGAATGTTTTCTGTTCTACACACCTGAGGTGTTACAGGTGTTGTTACCTGGTCTAATGACTGTCTTAAGTACGGCATCACCCTGAGCTAGGAGAAATGGAAGACTTGGACAGATTCCCTCTCTGTTCCCTTGAGACTGTATATTCACCATGCTACGATCACAGATGGAAAAGTACTAAGTGTTCTGGAAAGCTTCTCTCTGTGATAGTGTCAGCTAAGTCTAGAAATGGCAGCCTCAGTAGCCCTGAAAGAGGCTGTAACTGAGCAGTTTCCAGCCTAATGTGACAGGCTTAAGAGGTATGAAAAGCCTGATGCCTTTTGAACAAATCTTCCTGAGAACTATCAGACTGGCTGGTTACTTGAACCTAACTTTATTCAAACCCCTGGCAGTTCTCCCAGCATCAGTATCCCACATACTATACAGGCAGTCTTCCCTCTTCTCTTTGTACCACTGCAGTAGGACATGATAAAGTTCATGTAGCTGTCATTGTAAATAGATGTGAATTATATGTAATTGTCCATGTTACGAGTTTATAACATAAGAGCCTGATACGTAGCCCATTGATGTGGATCTCTCCATTGACTGTAATGGATTTTTGATCAGACCCAACAAAATAAAGACGACGGACATATGAGAGAAAAGAACAAAACATGAAAAGCGAGTGAGTCTAAAGGTAGCAGAAGAGTCTCTGCTGAGGTCTGAGTGTTGAACTATAGAAAACCCTCACTGAGTATCCTGCATGGGTTCACAACTGAAAAATATTTACTGAGTACATTTAACTAAATGGATTTAAGTATACATAATCCATTTACAAAACATTTACAACTATTGGGTAAATTGAGCTCATTGTTTGTATGGTTGTCTCTGCAATCAAACTGTAATCGTGTAAACTGTGAGCAACCATGTGCAGTTCATATGCAATTATTTACAAACTGGTTTTGTGAAATCCAATTGTATTACCAGTGATAATGAACTTCAGCGTGTAATAGTTTTTTTTAACATCTTTAAAATGCTTCAGTGCCTTTCTTCCTATTTTAAGCCCTTCTGATTTTAAAAATATATTAATGTGTACTACACATTTCAGGATTACCTTTCACTTCCTGATGAAGTTCATGCTGTAAAATACAGTGCTTTGCCATAACTTGCTTTTTCCATGCATGCTTGATCACTTCAACTCCAGCTCAAATCTGGAGTTTGTATTGTAATTCAGAGTAGCAGATCTGTGGGCTGACAATACAGCGTGAGAAGCTTTAAGCTATACTACTGTCTTTTCAAGGCTGCTAAAAGGTGTTTATTGTTTGCCTCCCTACCAATCCATAAGCTTTTGAACCTTGAACAATAAGTCAGCATAGCTTTGCAGGTGGTGAGAAATGAAAAGTAGCATTTATACTATTTCTTTTAAAATCCTTCTTTCTAGTTTCTCTGGGAAGCAAGTCACAAAAAACTTGATGAAGTTGTGAAGCCATATGAAAGTTTCATTAGTATATTTTTGAGAGGATCTCATTAGTCTCCACTTTACTGCTTGCACGTAACTGCTTAAAACTTTTATGCCAAATCACCACAGTAACGTGTCTCCGGCCCATAAACATATAACAGTGCTCTGTGATGGGGCTTCTTTACCATAGTTTCCCCATGCCTCATAAAAAAGAGCAAAATTCACAGCCTTAGCTTTATGTCACAATATCATAGTTTTCACTGACGTTTTGTGTACTGTAGATCAGAATGTGGTAGGCAGGCGTTGAAGTCATAATTTCGGAAAGGATGCTTCTACAGGCATAAATCCTGAGGTTCCTTGAGACTCTGTCTTCTGTAAGCTGCAGAAGCTAGGTTAACGAGCTAGCTTTTTCCTTCTCTCACAACCACCTCTGCTGTAGCAAACAATCCAAAGAAGATGTAAGAGAATAAGCAGCTTTTTTTCCCCACAAGAATCAACCAGCTGTAGAGTTCTACAAAGAACTGTTTTCCTGGTCCTAGGAATAATTATCTCCACTAAGAGAGAACTAGCAGATGAGATCCTGGGGACCAGCAGAGGAAGAGGGGAAAAAAATATGCTAAAGCAGGTTCTGAGAAAATACTGGTAAATGTTATGTGAGAAAAGGGAGCCAAACCCATCCTGTTATTAAAGTACTTAGAAGATAAAGCTGTTCCTAGTCTGAACTTCCTCATTTAAATAGTAGTTGTTTCTTTCCTTTCATGAGCGTGTAAGTTCATTCAGATTCTTCCTGAAAAAATTTCGTATGATCTGTCTTCAAAGAAAAATGTCACAGGACAATAGTCTGCTGCTAGGGGAAAAATGTCAAGGCGAATTCTGGCCATATATCATCTCTAAACGCTGAGGCACAAGGATTTCAAGAGGGAAGGTATTTATCATGTGATATTGTTCTATTACAATGACTCTATATTTCTGTTCTGCCAAGTGATTGATACATGCTGTGTGTAATCATTCTTTCAGTGCACTAGTGTGTCAATTGTTCACTGTAGTGTTGTTAAACAGCTGCATTCAGATTGACTGCAACAAAAAGCTTGTGTTGGTTTCAGCCAATCTGAAAACAGCACATCATGAAAATGCCAGTACATAGGTTCAGTATTTATTCATTAACAGACAGTACAAAAATGCTAGAGTATCCATCACACTACTAAGCAGCTTTCCTAAAAGCTTGTAATAAAGATTATTTGACAACATGGATGGGCAGCTTGTGCGAAACATAGAAAACAATGTACACAAAGTAACTGCAATGTATGTGTAGCTTGAGCTTCATTTGACAAAGTCTGTGGAGTGTTTTAGAGTGCATTATCTGCCCAGGCCCTTGTCAATAGTTGTATTCCAGCCCTGCCTCTCCTCTGAGAAGACCACAGGACAATGCTGGTCCCAAAGTCACCTTAGTAGAGTAGTATGACACATACGAAGCAGCATTTGTTGTCACAGTCATGTGCTAACGTGTTTCAACTGGTGGTTTGGGTTTTCTTTTTTTTCGAGGGGAACAGGCTTACATCCTGATGATTAGAAGTGAAGGTGGAGCTAGCACGGAACTATCTACATCTCACAGATGCACCTGATAGCTAGAGGGCGTTAGGGTGAACTCCTAGTCAGTCTATGTAAATTCTCAGTGATGTCAATAATGATCATGTAAATAGCCCAAGAAGCTACTTACATAAATAAGCTTTCCTTCATTATGAAGTAGAAAAAAAATATAGCAAAAGAAAAGAACTTGTATAAACCTAATTTTTTTAAAGGATAGGCTGTTTTTTTCATGAACAAACATGATGAAGTGATCCTGATTTTTGTGTGTAAGTACATTTATTCATGTCTTTGAGTGTTTGTGGAAATACTTACTAGTCAAAGATTTATTTGCAAACTAGAGTTTGTACCAAACTGTTGTCATGTTTTTGCTAGTACCCATAACTTCAGAAACAAAAGATATTTATTTCAAGTACTCGTTGATATTAATAATTTAACATTAATGTTAAATGCCAACATTTTCTAAAATACACAGGTATTTTCATGAATATATGAGAGACTATGTAAATATGATTAAGATCCTTCTGGTTAGATTGGAATCAACTACATACAGTTGTAGAAATACCTACACTTTGTTGGTTTTGTTCACTAAGCTATAACTGTACCTAATAATGTGGAACAGGTTTTTTGACAGCTTTGGGTACATTGCTGTGGAAAGTCTTGATTCGTGTTTTTTACCTTCCCAAGGTGTGGTTGGTTGAGATTTGGGACTTTAGATAAAAGTGCTGTCAGCACACTTTTGGGGGATGGTAGAAGACTCACTGAACAAAAATTGTATATGTAATAGAGAGTACAGCTGAAAATTAATCTAAAGAAAAGTGAAGCAATTTTATTCCTTCCTTCTTGCATCAGCTTCACTGAGTTTTTACTTTTAGCCATATTGTAATTGTTAATTGTTACCCCATAGCGCAGACTTCACTGCTCCACTGAGCACACGAGACATTGCTCTGAAGGCATTGCCTGAACAAACAATCTGGCATGCAATGGGAATACATCCATTGCATCCTTCTTTAAGAAAAGGAAGAATGCCTTCCTTCCTGTAAGTTAGTGACTTTTTTGGGCTAGTCCTGCATATTAGTAGACTAGTTTAGCTACCACATACTTTTATCCTAGCAAACAGTCACCAAAAAAAGAGGCTACAGCGAGAAGCTCTTCAGGGAACTACCCTGTGGTTCCCAAAACCCACTTAGCAGGGAGTAAAAGCTAGGGTGAAATGTTTCTTTGCCTTTATTGCCTCCACTGTTGTTCAAGTAAGGACGAGCTATGTTTTTGTCTTGTGTAAAAATCGTGCACTGACTACCAGAAAACTGAAATGGGTGTATTTCATTCCATTTAGAAGTGACCTTGCTAGAGAGGGCTTGAAATCTATCAAAATATGCATTTCTATTATCCTTAAGAGATACTGCTCTTAAGTAATTTGATTGTAATGGAGATAATAATAGGAAAATGATTTGAATCTTTGCTTTTGCAGAGGTATGTTTGACTATTATTCTGCCTTTCTACATCAAGAACTCATTCAAAAGTAATATGTAGAATGGATTGTTCGGGAAACAAGGTCAGTTTGTTTTATTTCAACAACATATTCAAACAGCTAAGCTGATACGACTTCTGTAATACTGCTCCTTCTGTCCCATTACAAGGAAGGAGATAGTGAATTTAGGTTAGGTTTTTTTGTAGGTAGTGGCTTTTTTTGAAATGTTGTGGACTTTATTCCTTTATAAAGTTTGGAAAACATTGAAAACACCTAATCCACCTTCTAATTACATAAACTAATTAGATATAGTGATTAAGATACAGCAAAAATGTGTTTTGGACTTTCAGGCTAGATTGAAAATGTCACGACTTGAAAACTCAAAATGAAAATCCTGTATATACTCACTTGGACCTCAGATTTGTTCCAAAAATTTTGATATGTTCTCATTTTACAAGTTAACTTTCTTCACAGTAAAGAATCATCTGTCTATAAGACTCTTGCTTTATGAGGGATCAAGCACCTTCTCTCCTGCTGTCACTGTAAAGCATAAACTCTAGATTACATGCAGCTTTGCATTACTGACCTAACTGCAAGGTGCCACCAAAAGGGTGGTTGTCTATTCTTTGGCCTTATCTTTAAACCACATTGTTGTAATCATGTGAATTAGTGGTCTGTGGAATCAGGTAAAAATGTGTGCAACTGAAAACTTTTGGTTTAGGACGAGTTGTCAGTTAGATGTGTGAATCATAGTTCTGGAAACTGGGACTGTCCTTTTGGCAGCAGGCCACATTTTTAGAAGATTAAGAAATATGTCACTTTATTCTGCCAGAATGTTTCAGAGCAGCTTTGAGTGCAAATTCACATCCTTCTTGTTTATTTCTCCTTTGTTAGTGGAAGATTTAAAGTGTCATGAAGTAAATGAGACTCTAGTCTTTGGGTCAAGCTGAAGATTTCAGTTAGATACATTACGTAGCTTCGTATTTTTCATCTTGCTTTTTCATTGTCTCATGCAGAGATGTTGAGCTTCTAACTTTCCGAAAGAAGGGTATTCTTGTACTATTGTTCGCTTCCCTATATCTTTGCAGAACACATTTTCAGTCCCACTGGGCTGGCACCAATTGCAAGAATATGTTACTTACATTTATTTTTTGTTTTACCACATGCTCTCTCAGGAATTTTCAAGCTTGCAAGACTATGAAACTATAAAAATGAAAAAGATTGGGAGTTTTAGGCTGCATCAAGTGTACTTTTCATGGCTCATGCTCTCTGAAAGTCATGCACAATCAGGTTTCAGACAGTGCTCAAATATATCTAGAGTTGGTATTATACCGTTGACTCCATTATCAGCTGTTACAGTCCCAGAGCTGGGGGAAGGAGGCCACATCTTTTTGCTCATGCAGACATCTAAAAATGTTGGCTACTGTGGGATTTCATTTATATTGCACCATGGGAGAACAGGCAGCCTAGAAAAACAGATTTGTTTTGTCCGTTGGTGAATTACAGTTTTGTCAATTTCTCTGGGAACTTTTCACCCACTGTTACTGTTGCTCTTGCAAAAAGAGGATGAGTACTCTCGCATTGGCATTTTCTAGATCATTACACCAGAAGTCAAGAGAAATGTGGGGAGGAGTAAATCTTGCTTTCCCATTGGAATAGAATTGATGATTCAGATCGGATTTTTCAAACTCAAGAGTTCTTTGTAAGGGGCAGGACAGCATTCATATTGTTGCAGTGGTAGGAGTGAGAACCTGCTTACTTTTAGAGGGATGTTCGCCAGAGCGAGATCTAACCCTCAGCATCTGAATTGGCTACTTGGACAGCATATTTAGATGCTCAAAGTCGAGCACTGGTTTTCTCCTGAGTCCCTGTTTCCACTAGACTGTGTGATATGTTTGGAAGGTAAATAAAACACGTTTTGTATATATTAAAGAACACGTCGGGGATGGGCTGTTCTAGAGAGTGTGAAAGATGTATGTCACATGGCAGTGCATGCTACTGAGATGAATCACTTGGGTGAAGCTCACCTCTGCTCTGAGGACAAACCTGTGTCCAGTGCTTAGGCTCTGTTTATTTATACAGAGAAGCATAGAGAGAGGGCCTATCTGGATTGGCTGCAGTATTTGAAGGAGAGCATTTTAGAAACAAGACCTTGGATCACAGAATCATTGAATGATTGAAGTAAGAAGGGACCTCTGGAGGTCATCTTGTCTACCCCCCCTGCTCAAACAGGGTCACCTAGAGCAGGTTGCTCAGGACCAGACGGCTTTTGAATATCTCCAAGGATGGAGACTCCACAACCTCCCTAGGCAGCCTGTGCCAGTGGTCAGTCACCCTCACAGTGAAAAAGCAGTTCCTGATGTTCAGGTAGAATGTCCTGTTTCAATTTCTGCCCATTGCCTCTTTTCCTGTCACTGAGCACCACTGGGAAGAGCCTGGCTCCATCTTCTTTATACCCTCCCTTTAGATATTTACATACATTGAAGAGATCCCCCCCAAGCCTTCTCTTAAATAGGCTGAACAGTCCCAGCATTCTTGGCCTTTCCTCGTGTGAGAGATGCTCCAGTCTCTTAATCACCTTAGAGGCTCTCTGCTGGACTCTGTCCAGTAGCTCTGTATCTCTCTTCTACTAGGGAGCCCAGCAGTGCATACTGAATTCGCATTGTTTAATTCCCATCTTTAAACCTGTTGTTTTCATACATGTTACGAACACATTTATTTTTCCCAGACACACTCACACGTGCATATTATTTTCAGGAAAAAATCTAAACATCCCCATGGAAAATGGTCAGTGAGCCCACAGTTTCCAAGAAACACACAGTTTTTGTTATGGTAGTTTGGAAACAAAAGTCCAGACTAATTCTAGCTTGAGCACTGGATCCTCATAAGTGAGAACCAGTTTATATAATGGCAAACATCCTGATTTTTACAAAACCTGTACCCCTGGTAGAATGGAATTCTGGACAATTTAATAAGCATTTGATGTTATAACAGATCAGTTTGAATCAATGAAAAAAGTTTTAGCATTTTACTAGGCGCACAGATTGAGCAGAACCATTTATCTCTGGCTTTTTGGTCTGAGTACAGTAATGCCTTTTCCATCTGATAGGAACTCTTTGAACAGTTGTTCTAACTTTGGGGAAAAAATCCTCTTCAGACTCTCCAATGGTATTTTCAACAGCCAATAATTAATTTTTTGGAGTGAAAAATCATTGTAATGGAATTGACCTTCCCCCGTAGCAATAGGTTCAATCACTTCTATCTGTCAAAAATCTCTTTGCAGGATTTTAATTAATGGTGAAAAATGTTTGCTCCCCCTGTCAATGAGTTATTGAGAATCCCAAATACCTGAGTGCTTCATAACTTTCTGGCAGTACAAAAAAAATCCCTCCAAGATGAGGACAAATTTCCTGGGGCAAAATCTGGAAAGCAGTAGAACCTATATCTTCTCCCACTTGATCCTGAAGCCAGAAAATAATGAAAAATCATCAGTCTTCCTCAGCAGGCTGGGAACTGATGAATCCAGCTTTCCAAAGAGAAGTTTTGCAGCAACACGGCCACATTCTTTCAGAGAGCTGTGTGAATTCCATATATATGAAAATGGCTTATTCTTTTTCTGCCACCCACATCCTAAAACTGCTGGTGTTAGCAGGAGTAGTAACTGGACTGCTGCCACAGAATTGTGGTCAGATCTGTCTTCAATAGTCAGTTGCGCAGATCCTCCCTGTATCTTGTTGCCTTTTAAGCAATGTATGTTTTCTCTGGAGGGAAGGCACAAATTCAAGGATAACTCGCATCTTCCTCTTGAGCAGTCGACCAGCTGAGCGTTAGCTCAGATATATCTTGGCCACAGAGAGTGAGCATTAAAATAATTTCTTACATACCACACCTACAGGGCTAGATGGGCACCACAAAGCAGGAATAATTTGCAGTGTACTGAGAACTGCATGTTTTCACTATCTCCTCGAAAACTGTGAGCAAGAAAATTTTTTCCTGAGTGCTTTGAATATGGGATGTCATTTCCATGGATGGTGGGTTCTAAGTTCCACAGAGCTGCCTTCAGTGTTTTGCTTTTGCGTATTGACACTAAATGGTAAATGCAGTCTCTCCCTTGCTTACATTTCTGTTCCTGCAGAGCAGATCATATGACTTATGGCTATTTTAATATCAGGTGCTGCTACCCAGCTTTCTGGTATTTCATTATCCTTGTATTTAAGCTAAGACTAGCTAGACTTTCACAGCTGCTTACAAACATTAATCAGAGTTCTTACAGATGCCATCTACAGAAGTAGAAATATATTTCCAAATTCTAGTACTGGAATGAGTCTGAATCCCCACAGTGGCTCAGCAATACTCAGAGGCAGCTATCACCATATGTACTGAACGTTCTCACCATGTGAAAGCACAGCAGTTATAATGCACTCTGCTTTCAGGTGTGGTTGGTGGTTTCACTTCTTTCTCATTATCCCTGCTAATACCCTCTGTTCTCAACTTCAGACACATTACAGCAGGCTCAGCCATTGCTGCTAAAAGGTGGCTGTGCACTGCATTTGTATCTCAGTTCACAAAAGTCAAGCTGATAGTGTAACAAGACAGTGAGGAGGGTTTAGTTCAGACCCAATTTTAGTTATTGAACAAATAGCAGCAATGCTGCCAGCCTTCATTACATCGCAGAGACAGATGGTCTGGACTGAGAGACCAGCAATTAATGTACAATGTGTTCTTTGTTGGCACTTAGCACAAAGGGATTTTTTGTGTGTATAAACTGTCTTATTCTTAAAGCTTATTTTGTTTTGTGACTCTAGGGTCTATATGGAACTGGAGAGAAATAATTCCATGTAGGCATTAAGTGGAGTTGTTCTCTTTCAGCTTTCATTCAACAGTGTAATGACTGAACAGAATTTTTAAATTTTTAAATACTCTTTGTTATCATAGTCAAATCTCCCTAACCTATCTTCTGCATTAAAATGAGTTCTTTGCCCTCTACTATTCCTGTTAAATTGGGAATTTTATAATTCCCATCAGGAAAAAAATAGTTTTCCTTCCTGCGTGATAAGTAGAAATTTAAGACATCAGAGTGGATGTATGCATTTGGTCCAGATGCTTGCCTGGGTGAGAGTCACTGAAGTTTTGTACTCCACTGACCAGCTGAGAACTTGGTTCATTTTCTTTTTTTTTTTTTTTTACATTATTTTTATTCTGCAGTTCTATTACTGAAACCCTGATTGATTTCACTAAATAGAATCTAACATGAAATGGGTCAGATGCATGACTCAAAGCCATGCCTGGTTCCTTGACTATTCCTCAACTATTTTATATCCTGAATGCAAGTTCTTTTGGTTAGAGCTGTATAATTCCAGTTATCATTCCCAAGCCTGCAAATCAAAGGACACCAAGTTTTCAGGATTCCTGTTAAAGCCAGAATACCTGTGGACACAAGTCAATACATGTCTGTCTGTTGCTTTTTGCCAGATTTGGGCTATAATTTGAAGCAGAGGTGATCATCTGCGAAACCCTTTTCATATTAATACTCCTGCCTCATTTACTTGATAGTATCAATTCTTTCAGTGAAGTTGGATGATTTTTTCGCTCTGCCTTTGAGGTATTTGGGAACTTATTTGATCAGGATGGTGAGCCTCAGATGCTGAGGACATAAATATGTGATCATGTAATCAGAGTCTGCATCATGAGCAAGAGATGAGATAATGTTGTAGGACTAATTTTCTGAGATATCTCCCTTTTCCTCCAACCTTATTTTTTTTTCTTTTAAAATTGAATTTTATATATGCAGTAGAGAAGGACAGGCAGATAAAAGATCGGTCTGTAATTATAAGCTATTACACATAAAAGTCCAGTTTTCCATTCAGTAAGGCCAATTTCCTTGGGCAAATTCTTCAACAACACAGATAGATGCCTCTTCTTTTATGCCACACTTATTTGCACTGGCTTTTCCATGAAAAACACTGTTAATACAAGTAGGAATGACTCTTTTGTAAACATTTGTTGTGGAGTCCTCAGATTACATTATATGGTATTGCACTGGGAATGTTCTTCCTAGTATCAAGCATTTTGCAGCCACAGTTCCTCACTATCAGTCTATGGCTATCTTTCTAAACTACAATGATTGTTGTGTAATAAACAGAGAAATATATTTAAGTACTCATTGTCATTGTTGGCAGATGCTGCTGAATATGGTAGCTTTTTCTGACATTGCTTGTATGTTCTAAGATTTTTGTGTGGTGGGGTTTTTTTTTGGTTTGTTTTAGTTTTCGGGGGCGTTGGGTTCGTTTTTTTTAATTAACAGCTCAATAAATTCTCAGCTTTTCTTCTTTTGTATTCTGTGGAAAAAGAAATGTGCCTGAGTGCCAGATATATGTTACTATACTGGTGTTCTTCCTCTCATGTCACATTGTTCATGGTTTCATGGAAGAAATACATTTTGTGTCTAGGAGCTGTTTCTTGTTGGGTTTTGGTTTTTTTTGTTGTTTTGTTTGCTTTGGGTTTTTCCCCCCTGTAGCCCCTTCTCCAGAATTGCTTCATACAGAACTCCAACTCTTAAGCTTCTAAGAAAGCATTTAAATTTTAATACAATTTTCCACTTACTTCCTCACTTGCTGTCCTGCTTTGTAGTAGCCTGAAATAAGAAATAGGAGTAACAGCATAAGAATTACCTGGATCGAGATGGTCTATTTCAACCAACAGCATATTCCCTTCATCCTTCCCCCATACACACAATGAACAATAACTACAGAGCAATAGCTAGTTCTTGGGATACTTCCGATGCTCAGAATACAGTTCTCTGTGAACACTAGTGAACTAATCAGTCCTGCAACAATCTCATGTATGGGACAAAATATATTTTCCACATTTTATACATGGAGAAAAAGGAGACAAAAGAGGCATTGACACATAAATCAATCTAGCTAAGCTATCCTCACAGATACCTCATTGAAAGTAAATATTTGCCTTTACTTCTCTTGTACATTATGGAAGTATTTGTGGTTCTGTGCAGCCTTTGGCTTAAAACATAACTTCAGGACTGTGGTAATTTATGGTTGTCTGCAGTGAAGCCCTCTGGGGCTGAGATTATCTACAGGGTCTCAAAGACATCTATTGTGTTTCCTGCATATGGAATAGAAAATACTTGTCCTGGCACTAAACTACTTGGGGAAACATCCACATTTATGACCAGTAGCTTTATTTTATTTCCCTTCACTCCAGAATCCAAAGCCCATGAAAATATTAATTAATTAATTACACTGTACAATCTTCTTAAAACATTTGGTAAATGAAAAGTTTTCTTTTTTTATGCAGAATGAGCCCTTAACTACCTTTATTGGGGCTAAATCCCTTGCACTTGAATGTTCAACAGAGCACAAGGCAGTAAGAAATCAAATAGTAAGGGCCCTTTCCTCTCTAATGACACTTCAGGCATTAGTCTGTCTTTAACCTTTTGATCTTCAGCCCACACTACTCAGTGATTTTGATACTAAATCACAGATTGATTTCAATGTTTAAAACATATTAATTTACTTTGTATAAAAGAGTTAGAAATTCTCATTGGAGTGGTTTATTCATAAAAAAGGAAAGCAAGATGCCTAATGTAAAGTTTCCACTTCGTTCTCTTGGTAGAATAGGGCTATTCCCCACATCACGGTACTCTTAGATCAGCAGAAACATGCTAAGCCTGATTTGGGTGGGTATGATGGGAGAAGCCAAACTGGGAATTTTAGTAAGCACCTAGTGGTCTGTATATAATGTCAAACCACCTGGTTAATATGGGATGAAGACAATAGGGACTTGCAGTTAAATTGCGCTTTTCCCCAGGTTTAGTGAGCTTTCTGTCTGCTTTCAATGAACAATGAAATAAACTTTAAATGTGTGGATTCTGCTCAGTGGTACATGCTTGACCTTTTCCCATCCTTTGTAGGTTATTTGCAGTTACTATTTGTTATTATGCATATTAATTACTGATCATCTCTAGTTACCTGTTGTGTTCTCTCAGCACTATCTGACAAAAATCAAACCCAGAGTGGAATAATGATTTCATACTAAGATTCAAACCTTCTTTTTATGCCTAGGGCAGTCAGCAAAGAACAAGATCTCTCTGGATTATCTGGATGACTGAGAATCACTTTCTCATTACAGACTAATTTACTATGCTGAAATCTCAATATACTCTGTTTTACTACCACTGCTTTATGTAGTAGTTGGCAGGAGCATTAACTCGGCTGTTACCACTTGCAGTGTTTGCCTCATTGATAAAGGCAGTAATTCAGTGCTAGGAGCAGAGCTCAACTTTGTGCCCTGAGATACTGCAGCCCAAGCATTAGGAGTAGGCTATGAGGAATCTTCTGTGTGCTTGTACGTAATACAGAAGACGTCTGCTGAAGGCCCTGCATGGAAGAGAAGGAGGGCAAACAGCTGGATACAGAACCAACAGTTTCTTGTGGCACTCATGAACTATCCCTGAAAAAAACTTATTTTAAAATTCCCAATATTTAGCATTAAATTTCTATTTAGTTCAGAGGTAACTAGCATTTTTTATAATGTCAGGAATTTCAACTGACTTTTAACATACAGTCTATTGTTGAAATAGCATTCCATCTTTTTAGAAGAAAAAGGTTGTTGTGTAGCATGTTTAGTTTTATTCAGGTAAAAATTTCAAGGCCACTGTTTTCTACTCTGTACTTTCACTATCCACAGTCTTAATGTGAGACCCAAACATGGACATCTGTGAGTTTGGAAAGAAAATAATGAATGAAAACAATATTGAGTCTTCCTTCAAACAAGGAAGGACAACTTTAACATTGATTTACACCCCACTTCATAAACAAATAAAATTGGCTTTTTAGAACATTTTAGACCATCATAGGAACATCAGACAAGGGTTTGCAACTGACATAGGAAATGGCTTTTTCTTCAGCTTGGAAGTTATTACCAACAGTGATGTAATGACCTTTAGGTTACCGTATCTCTGCTTATTTGAAAAAGACCTATATTCCTAACAAATGTAGAGTAAAGCAAAGCTAATTCTTCCAAACCACGTCGTAGCTCCATTTTATTTTGCATCAAAAATGTGGTGAGGATGCCTTAGCCTACAGGGAAGTGAGTAAGTGCAAACATGCTTTCAAGCTCCTGCTTGACTGTAGCTTTGTTTTCCCAGCGGGCAATGAGGAAAGCTTCCCCCCATCTCCTAGGTGTGATGCTAACATACCTAGTAAGAAATGAAATTCCATAATTAAGTAATAAAGTAGTTGCTTTGGTCTAAGCTGGTTTAGGTGTATGAGGAGTACAGATAAAGATTACCGTATTCGTCCCTCACTTGTTTGGCTAAAATATAGAAATTCTGTAATATGATCTATTTTATTTTAAGCTAATTCCAACCTGAATCTGTCTGAGAAAGGCAAGCTTTCAAAGGCTTTTTTTCTGTGTCTCTTTTGCAGTTTAGCTTCACTAGGTTCCCTTTTCCAAAAGCAAAGCTGTGGTAGGATGAAGGGGCCTTGCATGGGATGGGACAAGATAGCCACAAGGATGACAGCAACCCTGAGAGTCCTCACGTGAGGGAGAGGATTTGTTTGGCCAGCTATGGTACCTACTTCTCTAAAAAAAAGTAGGTGCTGAGGAGGAAACTTGGAGTGTAACTCCTGATCGTCTAATGTCTAGCAGTGTGACACAGTGACTGTACAGTATTTTCAGATACCTTTTTGAATTCTCACTATGTGCAATACTTGTTTAGCTGTTTTGGAAAGGTGCTAGGCATTATGGCAGCAGCAAAAGCCATCTCATACAATTGTCCGTAGTAATCTCTACTGATTTGACCGCCAATTACTTCAAATGACAACTTGGATGTGGGGTTTTTTGTTGTTCTATTTTTATGTATTCTAAGAAGAAAAAAAAAAAAAGTAACATAATGGCCATGAGCAAAAATAATTTTTTTGGAGAGAGAAGTAATTCACATTTTTAGTAACAGTATACAGGTGAATTCTGTAGGATTATTAAGGTTAGTGAATATCCTCAAACCTGAAAGATTTTACAAGCTTGGCCACTTAAAAGTGGCTGAAATTTTTAACAATGTCTTAAAATGCATGGTCATCAACAAGATAAAGGATGTATCAGATGTGATTTAGTACTTTTGAAATGTCAGATAATGCTGATGCCTTACAACAATACGAGTGTTTTAATTTCTGTGGCATTTTAAAGAAGTTAACTTTGCAATTTTATTGCAGGATGTAATGTGGAATTGTTAAAACATCATCAAACTGATTGCTTTATTTGATTTAAAATGTCATATTCAGTACGGTGATTTTCACTCATTAACATTAAACTCAGGGAACCATATGTTAAAACAATCTTGTCTATTGAATGAGTACACT
The DNA here is from genome assembly GCF_900496995.4 of Aquila chrysaetos chrysaetos. Lineage (NCBI taxonomy): Eukaryota > Metazoa > Chordata > Aves > Accipitriformes > Accipitridae > Aquila > Aquila chrysaetos. The sequence continues at coordinate 8,165,353 of NC_044012.1, forward strand.
CAGTTAAATAATATGAGCAGAAAAAATGTGAGACTTTCTACTAAGCATTTTTATCTCCATTTTTAAAATCCTCTAAAATTCATTAGGACAAACCTAATCCTGCAAATGGTAAATCATTCTATTTATAGATTGCGTGGCATTTTGATATTAAAATGCATAAAATCTGCCAATAGTTTAGAAATGAGGCATCAGCAAAGAGGATTATTGGTCTACCTAAGTAATAATACAACCATTAAGAGGATAACATTTTCCAATTGCAATTACATGCCTTAATTTTAAAGAAGCTATCATTTACAATAATTTGGCAGATTCAGTCCATATTTCTTTCACAAATTTATTTCTTCATTATGCCTCAAAACAAATTTATGGTGCATTTATGTTTGTGAAGATAATTTGCTTAGTTTATTGTGAATGGAAATCAGTAATTACATACAATCTCATTTTCTACAGACATAAAGTTAATTCATGGTAGTAATTTTACACAGAATATTAGCCTGTGTTAGTTATGATGAAAATGTTACTGTGGCAAATGCTCTATTACAGTATAATTTCCTTGGACTTCGTGAAAAGGAAATACTGACTTAGTAAATAACACTTAAGTCATTGATTTTGTGATAATTTGGGGTGATTCTAAAGATTTATTAATGATTATGGGAAAAGTCCTTATCTGGCCCTAAAATCAGAACCTCTTTTGTGAGTGGAGAATGGAAGCTTATTAAAGGAAAAATAAACACTTCAAGAAGACTAGCAGCATATATGCCCAACCAGATGCTGGAAGTAAGTCTTTGATGCTGGCGATGAAAGCAATAGCTCCAGTTCTCTAAGGAATTTGAATGGTATCCCTTGCTTTAGAGATGTAAAATGGACAAAGCTAAATAAGATGTCTGGAGGCAGTGATTCTATATTAACATTCAAGACAATTTTTTGTTATAACCAGTCTTTTCAATCACATGATGTCTGAGGCTAAACCTTTTGTGGCAGGTATTAAAGGAACATATATTAAAAAAAAAAAAAAAAAAAAAGGAAAAAAAAAAAAAAAAAGAAAAAGAGGTGTCTTATTTTGCTCATATCCTCCTGATGGATATTTGCTCAGAAGCATGTGTAGTAGTTCAACATACACCTAAATGTTTTACTCTGGACATTTGGGTTTACAGTGCATTCCTGTAGTTCTTTGATGGAGATTCCACTTGAGAAGTGTGAGAGAAAAGCAAATTACTCATTTACTCCCCCACCTATTCCACCCCAATAAAAATTGTTGAAAACAAAAAATTTCTCGGGGGGGGGAACAACAGAGGAATATTTGACATTTTATTTGATAGCATTGTAGAGCTATATGCACTGGTGGTCTGGCCTTTGAATGTTGTGGTGTCCAATGGCGAAACTTTATTGTCCTGTCGAGTGATACAGCTAAGCTGTCATCTACCCGCTTTGTCCTGCCATACAATGAAGCAAATATTTCATTAAGTTGCTACGGGAATTACTAATTTCCTTGGTTTTGTGAAAGAGTTAAATAAGGATAATTTGCCATTTTGGAACTAACTTCCTTGGGGATTAGGTAATACTAAATAATGTTAGTGTTCCAAATATGATGCTACAAGAAAGCTTGTGTACTCCCAGCTGAACAGAAGAAACACAAATCTGTAATTAGTCTTTATATAACAAAATGTATAAAAATGTTATACACTGTAAACTATCTGTCATCTCATTAAAAGTAAATGAGGTTTGGCAAACTCTGGATGTTTAGAATAAGACCATTACCAAAGTGTTTATGCCGTTAAGAATGAATTAGTTGTGGAATTATTAAAGGAATCTTTGATCTCAAGAACTATTATAAGTATTGCTTTATGTAATCCATAAATTGCTATCACACAGGTTTTATGGAAGTACTTAAACATTTAGACTGAACTTGCTTTTAAAATGAAAGCATGTGGAGCTCTAGTGGCTTTTGAAGAAGTTGATTTTCAGGTACAGATACAGTTGATGTCATAAAGTATTTCTGACCCAAAGTAATGCTATCAAAAATGAAAAATTCCCAGGTCAGTAGTTTCCAAAGCGAGGCCTTTTTTTTTTTTTTTTTTTTATCTGCACTAGTTTTTAAATATTCAGGTTAAGACTTGCACCTGATTTCAGTATGCCATGCTCCCCTCGCAAAAGTTGAGTGGGAACCTAATGAAAGAAGCAGTCAGAATAGCATCATTGGAGATGCGTGGCTGAAGGCACTGAATTTCATAAATTTAAAATGAGAAGGTGGTTAGCTACCTTACTCTGCATTGTCTCAGTTAATCATTAAGACTTGTTTTTTCCCTTACCCTTTCCTTTACCAAAAATGGGGAGGGTGGAAGGGTATTTAGATGAAGAATGTGTTTATAACTGTTGAACAGCAGTTGAATTCCAGAGCAAATTCCAGACATATACAACTGTGAGTTCACTATTGACATAAATTACTACCAGGCTGCAGCTGTACAGATCATTGTGTGGGAAGTCCATACATATGTCAAACATACGTAAAAAACATTCATATTCTGGAATAGGATATGCACAAAATAATTCTTGTAGCTTCATATTTGGGCAGGTGTTAAAAGGAAAAAAGCTTCTATTAAGGCTTGGCAAAACCCTTGAAACATCACAAAATATTGCTCCCTTTAAAGGAAATTTAAAAAATTGTATGCTTTGTTTTTTGGATCGATATGCAATGAATTCACTTTTGGAATACCTAAGTTCTATTTTTAGCTTAAACCTGATCATTTTCACTTTGAATTGAGATAGTGGGTTTTCTTTTTTTTTTTTTTTTTTTTTCCTTTCCTTTCCTGGTCTTGCATTTTTTGTGTATCGTGTGTAAGACTGTTTTATGGCAGAGACAGTCCTGTAATAGGTTCGTGCTGTTGCTATTTGACTGACTCATTGATTTTGTTTGGAACTTTTAAGTGCCCTGAAATACAAATTATTAAGAACAATCGTTATATTCTGTATCTGTGCATTCTCTTCCAGTAAATTCTTAAAACCTTTAAATCATGTACAAATATGCATATCACCTAGCACAAAGAGCCTAATATTGGTTAAATTCTGCTTTAGCAGCAGACATAAATAGTACCAGTAACCAGCTGCTTTATAACTTTGCATTTGTCCACAGCATAAAACTGAATAAGAAATTATACCTTTGGATCAATTGTTGACTTATTTTATAAAATAATGAATTATCATCAGCAGCAAGTTTTCAGTGTGGTGTATTGTTGCCTGTCATCTTCTGAGTCTTCCCTTTGTGCTTAGAATTTGAGACTTTATATGGGAGGCTTGAATGGTTAAGGGAAATATCTTTAAATGAATTGTGCCCTGGACCAACTGCTGTGGTAGTGTTAAACCTGACAATTAAAGCAGTGAATATCTAGCTTGATGGAATCAAATGGAAGTCTTAAAAAAAACCAAGCAAACAAAAGAAAACCCAAAACAAAAACCACCAAACCAAAAAGCCCAACAATAACCTTATGTTAGAAAATTTGTCTTACAAGAGTTTGTGTGTGTGTACGTATGAAAAAGTATACTGAGATATTTTTCAGTTTCAGAATCCTGATGAGTTCAGTATTTTGCTAGTAAGAATGAATTCCACAGTGTACAATATTCTGCTTCATTTCTAGGGGAAATACTGAGGTGGCAGATGTCAGTCTGTTTCTTAAATCTTCACAGTCAGTGGCCTTTTTTTGGTCCAGACTCCTATATTGCTGCATATTCAGAACTCTTAAGATGTAAGGTTGTCTTTTGAAAGGAATTTTATGTATATAAGTATATATACATTTAGTGAAAAGATAGTTAAAACATTATGTAAATCAGAATATCTCAAGGGGAAGATGAAAGCAACTGGAGACAGCAACATGTCATTCCAGAATAACTTTTTGTTCGAATAAATACTTTTATTATTACTTCAAAATTAACTCAGAAGTGAATATTACTTTGAAGAAAGGCTATATGGACTTTGAAACGATACAGTAGAGCATCAAAACAGTTACAGTAATGGGTTGTGATTATATGGAGTTTAACAGATCTAGCTCCTGCTAATAAAGTAGATCTTTCAAATACAGTGATAATTTTTTTAACAATTACAGAATAGACTTCTTATAACTGAAAAGTAGTTCAAGAGAAACAAAATGAGACTTACTCCACCTCTGCAGTGATCAAAAGGTTTAACATTCTGAAGTATTCATTTCACCTGCTGAAAAAAGTGAGGAAAAAGTCTGTAGAATGATTGAAATTAAATTTTCAGGCTATTAACAACCTTAAAAATGGAATCATGACATAAAACTCATTTCCTCTTGCTTCTCATTTTCAAATAAAGTACTGTAATTTCTATTAAGGTAGGAGGGTTTTTTAGGGAACAGTTTGGAATGAGCAAACTACCATTTAGCTGGGAATCGACATGAATGCAACTTCCTATATCCCTGTTTCTACTGTTGCTGTAAAAACAGCTGTTACCTTCTGATGCCACCCTAACTTCTCTAAAGTAGAAGGAACTGGAAATACTCCACTGAGCCATTACTGGGTTGATTCCAAAGTTATTGAACTTGCTGGAGTTTTCTCATCTATTTCATTTCCATGTTGTCTGTTGAGGTTAGTCTCATTTGTTAGCAAGCTGTGCTGTAATGCTGTAGTACCTAGTAACCTTAGTCATGGATCAATGTGCTAAACAATGAGCAATCAGGAACAAATGGATGGGCTGTGCCTAGAGAGTTTCAAATCCAAGTGCTTAAAATGCATAATGTAGCTGGTGTTAAATGTGTCCTACAGAAAATAGTACAAGGCAAAGCTGGACAGATTAGTGACAGAGAAATTCCTGTTGCACATTACTAAGTACACAGAAGCTACATCTGTGTCCAGGAGTCTCATGAACTGCACAAATGGTTGCAGGCTGAGAGAAAGTCTGGGGAAAGCACCACATATGCTTGCCCTCTTCTTATCCTGTTTTGAGAGGCTGCAGCCTAACTGGATCTTTTGTTTGACCCGATATAGTTGTTGTGTTCTTATGTTGCTCTCCTTGAAAGTTATTCTGTAATGAAGTCATTCACAAAGGCAGTGTTTTTTGATGTAGTGAATCACAGAACTGCAGAAAAAGACTAAATCATTCCTGTTAGTTCAAAGAGTAGTTGTGTGCCAAAAGAACAGCTTCAGCTCCAGGTACACAGAAGTCTTGCTGCCTCACAGCCACTTCAACTTTCATTAGTTTATTGATTGCTTCCAACTGTTGCAGAAACAGTTTTGTACTGGAGAGTCAGGCACTGTGAGATAGTTGTTTGATTACTAACAATTTAGGAATTCTGGTGGCTAGCAAAATGAGCAACCCTAACAATGAGACTTTTTGTTGTATTATTCAGGGAGGAAGGGGATCTAACATGAATATGTACAGACTTTGGCCACAAACACATTTAGCAGGGAGCCAGTGTACTGAAACAGCGCAACTCTTGTTACTAGAGCCACATATCTGGCTCTGATATGTAATTATTTAAAGCAAAGTAGAAAACTGGCACCAGAGGAGAACCTGATTCCCGCATACTTCATTAAGACCTAGCATATTTTTATGGGAGGTTGCAAACCAACAGTTCCCGCATTCAGAAGGTGGATGTACACTTTGATCTTCTGCAGCTAACAGTTTAGCTACTGTACCGCTGCATTTATTAAGCTTTATTAGCCTTCTTCAGTGAGGGGTTAGGTATACACTCAGCTTACCAACTGATTGAAACCCATGGATGACAAGACTGAGTATGTTTAGTGTTGGAAGGTCCTAGCAGTTGTGCAATGCCAGAACGTAGCTTGTTATGCCTTTGCCCATCAGTAAAAGCATTTCACTGTTCACCAGCAGAAGCTTAAAATTTGTTTCCATGGCACAATGCGCTGTTGTGTAGATTCCCATGCTAGCTGTAAAGGAGCTCAGGCACCAGAGGCAGGTTATGTGCCCTAGTAAAGTGCTTTGACCAAGCAGAAATGGAGCAAACAAAAGAGCAAACTCAGGTGTTTCTTCAAAGCAAGGCATTATACTGTGTCAACAAACTCTAAGGGACTTTATTACTGTCAGGATTAGAAAGGGAATTTGCAAATGATAGAGTGATATAAACGTTGAAATTTGGAACTTAGGCACCCAAATCCTGCCCTCTCAATCTGGTCTGTTACTGAGAATGTGAGCCTATCTAACTGGCAGCTTCAGAACTACTGTTACGAACCTGTTATTGGTTTTCCTTCTCTTATGATCCTGCAGATGTTCCCTGAACATGGACAGGCTTCCTGCAGGTCACAGGCAGATTTTAAAATTAGTAAAAAGGAAAATATTTTTTCTTTTTCTGTTGCTTGCTTAGGTTTTGGGGATTGGGTTTTTTGGGGGTTTTTTTGGTTTTTTTTTTTCCTGTTTAAAGCTATTATATAGGCCAGAATTTTGCTAAAGGTGGTAAACTCTCCAACTTGCACATTTCAGGCTAGACATTAGTTGAGAGTAAACTCTTACAGCCCATATTACAAGTGGGTAGAAGATACTGTCCAGCTCTGTGGCAGGATTCACCTTAGGAGTTTGTGAAATACCTGGAACAATAAACCTAGTCTGATTTGGGAGGGCTTCTAAATGCTGTTATAACAAAAATACTCATCAACCAATGAGGGCTACTAGTTTCTAAAATTAGTAGGTTATAATCCATACTTTACTATTTTCCTGCCCCCTGTTGTTAATAGTTTACTTATGTTAGTTAAGTGTTGTTCACAGTTGCCTTCCAATCCACATGCTTCCCTTTCCCTTATACGTACATTTGCAGAGGCTCATATTGTAGGTTAGGGATATTCCCTTCCCACATCATGCAAATGATGTGTAATATCTTTGTGCCAGCCTGAGAATTAAAGGCAGCCTTGTCATAAATACTTTAAACTTTGCTACACCAGTTAGGTGTTTCAGTGAGACTAAAGTGAGTCTCTAATGGCTGATACAACCCTTATTATGTGATTCTGATTTCTCCACAGAATATAAACATGTTTCCTAATTAGGACTAAGACTGTGAATAGGCCATTATCCTTCAGGTTTCCAAGAGTCTATTCTGCTGGAGAATAATAAAGGGGCACTGGAAAACAGGTATCAACAAATTAATATAGAACGGTATATTAAATAGCCCACAGCAAAGTGCTAAGTAAATATGAGCAGATAAATCCTAGCTTATGCTGAAAACTAGCGTTTGGTGTTGATGGCAATGCACCAAGAAGACAGTTTTGGGAGCTGCTAAGCTGGCAAGTGGATCCTGGTGGAAGGACCAAGCTTTGAGTCAGCCTGTCATACAGTCAGCATTCTTGCAGACTGATGCTGTGATCCCAGGCAAATCCTCTCTGATCCTCCGTGTTTGGGTTGTAAATTCTTGAAAGTGGGGATTGTCTCCCAGGATGTACTTAGACTTTGTACAAGCTTAGTCTCTACTGGATAAATTTGTCTGCAATGCGTGTGATAATTTAGTGGTGGTCGTGGCTACATGTGACCTCTGCCCTAGAGAAACTGTCCATCATACTCCCAGGGCAGAATTAACATGTACCCTTACGTTTCATAATGCGTTTTTCTTTCAAGTCCGTATGCTATTTACATAGCAGAAGTGTGTTCTTGTTCGAGCAGACCATTATGCTGTTCCTTGTGTGTGGGAGTGTCCTTGTTTATTGTTCTCAGCTGAGATGGAGGATGAGTCCTTCAGAGCAATAATCTGTGCACCAGCCTGGGTCTCTTGATTTACTGTGATGCATCAAAGGAGTCCAGAAGACCTGAAGAGCTACAGTCTGACAGTATCAGTATGTGAAGTATGAAGCTCTACCTATGTTTTTCTTTTTAGTTCTCTAAAGACTTATATATTGGGGGAAAAAAATTAAGAAAATCAAGGCAACAGCATTTAGCTCATTACAACTTGCCCTTTTCACTGGATATAAAGAAACAGTAGAAGGATACTAGGTATTTAAATTTATATAGTGCAAAGTGTGAATACTCATCTGATCTTTGTTTGCTGCTGCAAACTTTTTGAAGACTATCCATTGCTGCTTCACATGTAGAGAGACAGATCTTTGACTGGGAGCCTCAGTCTTGGCACAGAGTTTATAAACCTTCTGCCTGAGTATTGGGAGCCTTCAGTCTCCAGCATGCTGCACTAATGTTGCTATTTACTGTAATGCACAGGGAGCCAAAAGACTCCAGTCTCATAATAGTAACATGTACTGTCTCTGTCTGATAGAGTATTGATACAAAATACACAATAAATATCTTCATCCTCTCCACTTTGTTTTGAAGAAGTCTCTGGCAAAGAATAAGACAAGGTTTTCAATACTTTCCTCTCTTGTTTTGGAATCACATCATTGATGCAAAGATTTTTCTGCAGTATCAGAGATTCATTTGTGTTTAGTGGGGATGGAATAAGTTCAAATGTTCAGAGGAATTCACACTCAAGTTTCATCACTGAAGCACTTGCCCCTCTCAGGTCTTTTGATAGAGTTTGGCACACATACATACTGGCAACAATAATCTTTATAAAGCTCTGAAAAGATTTTTAAAATATATTTATTTTAGCCATCTTACAGAACTATGTCTTTATAAGGGAATATCCTGTTTGACTATCTTTCAGAAGCTCTAACTATTCTCTTGGAAAAAGCGGAAGAATAACACAGTGTTAAGATTTTGGCATGTAAATTTGATGCCACCTACTTAAAGGCAAATCAAGATAAACAAAGATAAATCATTCAGGCAAAAGCTACCCTTTCTGTCTCTGGCATTAGTAGAAAAGCAGAGGCTCAGCTCATACTCTGAGACCAGACAAACTTGTATTGTCATTGTGGTTAATATTGGTGGCACTTTGTTAGTCCCTGGTCTGCATTAAAAGCTAAGCAAGATTGCATCTAAGCTGGCATTACTAAGTGGAAGGAAAACCAAGCTAGACTGGAAAAAGAAGAAAGAATCAAGGAAAAGGACATAAAGGAGAGGCTGACAGGAATTAATATCTCACTTTTCAAATTTGAGGCACAACCAAATCTGGCAACATCAGGTGAGCTCAAAATACACTGAGGATTGGACGCAAGACCAGTGCTAGGGCTTCATGCTACAATGCTTGCCCAAGTTCACTTTTTGTATTTCTTTCTGTTGTATATTGTGCTTTTTGGGTAAACAAAGCCTCCCAAAAGCTGGAAATTTTTCCACAGTTGGCCAATCAGAATTTATTTTGGTGCTTTTATTATAAGCTTCTCTCCCAATTTAGAAAATCTTTCATCCCTTTTGCATTGCAACCTCTGATTTTACGAAGTGTCTTTCATTTATCCTACTTTTCCAAACATACAACTGAATTTGGCTCAGTCTGAATGTGTTTAATGAGCGTTAACTCTCATAACAATTTGTGCAATAGTGCAAATTAGATAATAGGACTATTTTGAAGTGTAGGCATCTACTCAATAGCTTTGAATGCTGGGCTGCACCCTACCCACCTGAGTTCAGTGAGGTTGTGTATGACTTACAGTACTTCCTGGCTATTTCTGAAACAGAGAGCATGATGCCACTTGGAGGTATCAAACTGCATTATATATGAAGCTCCCTACGTGAGCAGGATACTTTCCTGAATGGGGAGGTATTGACAGTACACAGAATAGTAACAGACCCGAAATTCCTGGTGAAATTACTGAGTTGAAACTGTTTATGAACTTTGTAGAAGATCTGATTTGTTTGGTCTGAGGCTTATTTGCGAATTGAAATCTTGAATGCCTGTGCACAGAAAACCATTACAACTCAGAAAGCAATGGATTATTGTGTGTGGAAAGCAGCTTCCTATAAAAAAAAAACCCAAATGGAGTTTCTTTAACTTCTTTCACATGGAAATAATGTAAATTCCCAAACCATTTTCCTTTCGTCCAAGAGATTTCTAATAAAAGCTTAAAATTTGAACTGACTTTAACAAGAGGAAATGAGAAATTGGAAGGGAGGATGACTTCATAATGCATGAATTCAAAATTCAAGATTTTCATTTTGTTATCATCCTTCACCATCATAAGAAGTAGATGTACATAAAATATTTTTCCCCCAACTGCAAGCAGAAATCTAGCTTATATGATGGTACTTTATTTACTGACAACCTTTACAGGTATGTGAATGAAAAGCCATCGTTTCTTTTCCTCCAGGGGAGAAATTTCAGTGCCATCTTATCCCCTAATTGAAGTGAATTTTGCTGGTCTCAGCTCACTTCCTAGTAACTCTATTCCATATTAGATATTATTATTAAAAAAAAGGGACAAATTGACAGCATCTGATAGTGAGAGTCCTTGGAATTGAATTAGCTCCTCAGTCAGGATTGAGGTCATTGCTGGGACAATGTAGCAAAATCATTTTATTCAGTGGCCTTTCACAGTAGCTGTATGTGAAAGCCAAAAAGTCTCTGTGCTTCTTATTCAGCGATGTCAGAGAATGTCAGAGCAGAGATGCAGAATACATTGGAGTGAAGAAAAGTTATATGTAATGAGTATTAACTATATTAAGGTTTGTTTTCAGAATGGTAGAGGTTTGACTTAAACTGCAGGAAGATGATTTTTGTGTTTTGTAATTTTGTAATTGGAAATGAGACACTGATGACATCAGAATTCCTCTGATTTATTCTTCACTCACATGAATTATCCTGGGGCTTTAGTTCTGTCATTCTGCCTCCTGTTTTCCGTTGGGTTTAGAATCAGAATTAAATAAGAAGATACTCTTAAGGTAACGTACCTTACAAGACAAGGCAGATGATACTTTCTTTGCTTTAAGAATTAGAAGTTGAAGTGGACAAGCACACTTAAATATGTTCACCAGCCACCTCCGATTCTCACAGAAGGTCCATGTTCACCTTTCATCATGTTGGGGTTCTTTGTTGTCTTTTGGGGGAGCTTTAAACCTAATCACATTTAGTAACAGCAGAATAGACTATTTTGTACAGGACTTTACAAGTTATTTTACCTAAATACCTTCCAGTGATTTGTAGCTGAAGGAGATTTTTTATCTTCCAGCAGTCTTGATTTAAGCCTTCCTGCTCTCATTTACTCATCCATAGTCTGAAGAATATGATTCAGGATTTTAAAATACTAGCTGTTAACATTTCTTCTTATTTTTCTTCCTTCATTATCTAACTTGCAAAACAAAAAACCAAACAACACCCCCCCCCCCCCGCCCCAAACCTTCAAATATAGGACTAAGCTACTGTGCTTAGGTACTGTAGACACGTTATGTACAGTTACTAAACTATTCTTTCCCTAGCTAATAATTTACTACTCATATGTATAACTATTCTATCATCTATTTGATATACTTGGAATAAAATTTTTATGTTATAGTATCCATATGGCAGAAGTAGACAGGGTTTTGTGTACTGTCTAAAGTGAAATTGCCAGTTAAAAGTGTACCAAATAACAAAATTGGCAAGTAACCTGTTGAAATTTTAAAATCAGGTTTCTCTTTGAGTCTGATAAGAAACAGTTACTAGTGTGAAGTTCGTAAGATAAAATTGAATATTTTTCTGATCTGTGGTGTGCTATCAAAATGGAAGTGTCAAAATGAGAGATCTTGTGAAATATTTTCCTCACAAAGAAAATACTCTCTGGGAGATACTTAATTTAGAAAAATCTTACTGGTGGTGAAACACAAACCAGGCAATCCTGGTCTAGCATTTTAGTCACTCAGATGCTATAGTGAAACTGCTCTTTTATAATTACCTGCTCAGTTAATTTCAGACAAGTATTTTTGATACAAACCGAAAAATTCTTATTGCTCTCAAAACATGCAAAATCCCAGTCTCCAGTGATACTTGAATTCCCTTCTGTCCATTTATACCTTGTATCAAGGCAATAATGCAGCCTTGGATTTAGTTCCAAGCCTTGTTCTTTAATCTCCTTTCCAAGTGTATTTAGAAAAAAGCAATAGCCAGTGTTTAATTATCTTCTGCACCAGTAGTTCTGCCCTTGGCGAGTAGAGGATTATTTGCCTCACGTCAGCAATCCAGTGGATTCTCTGTGCGCTCTCTGACCCACTTGCTGAGAATCTGCAATGGCAATACAAGCAGAGGACCAGGAAAGTATTCTACAAAAGAAGGGTGACAGCATCGCTAGCACTAGCATGAAAAGAGGGAGTGCTATTTTCTCCCTTTTTTGTTTGTTTGTTTGTTTGTTTGTTATGCTTTGGAGGCCTGCACGATTAGAAGAACTAGGGGAGAAACCTCGTAGCATCCACTCAGTTTAACTGAAAGTCTGTGACCTGGAGGGCTTTTCTGCTGTGTCTGACCTTTGTTAAACTGGTTTCAGCTAATCTCTTTGGGATATTGTCAAGCGAAGTGTTCATGCTGCACTTTGTATTTTTAATACTTAAAAGTAAGTACTTTTGCACTGAGAAACACTAGTGCCCTGGCTGTTACTGTGCTAGTTGTGATATTAATTTAGTTCAAGACAAAATGTGTGCTGTTAATTTGTTCAGTGTCAGCCTTCTTCCAGTTTAGTTACTGGTGAAAGCAGGCTTTCTCTCGACTCGTGTATGTTACAAAAAGGCGAAAGCAAGCTATTTGTGGGAGTGGGAAAAATTCCAGATAATTTAAATCATCTTAATGAAAGAGGAAAGGGAGCTGAGATTCTCATTTTGGCTTTAAAGCTATAAGGCAGAGGTTGAAGTGCTAAGAACAAGTTTCAGATGAGAAGAATAGTTATGAACTTGATGAATTAATTAGGGTCAAAAATTAAAATATGACTCTGATGCTGTACCTCTGAGTCATTTGAATATACTTGGAATGGCAGTGAATAAAAATGCTCAGGCTTACCCAAGCTAAAAATGCCATCATTTTTGGCTACTCATAGGGAATATAGCTTAAAATGTGTATGTCATTTAAATGCCAGAAATGTCTGATAATTCACAGGAAAATTAAGGCACTTATAATGACAGAGCTCTTTTAGCAGTGTGATGATGAGAATTGAACCCAAGCCCAGGCATCAAAGCAATTCAGCAGGCTCACAGCTTCATTTGTACTTGTTGTTCCAGTTTTCCTAATCATAGTCGCTCAGGGACTCCAGTATGGGACACATCATTGTCACTTTTACAGTAAATCCAGACATTCTTTAGCAGCTTCTCTGTAGGTAAGAGTTGCACTGTGTTGTTTTGTTTTTTTCCTACCTTGTCAGATACATGTGACAGGTTAGCACCGATTTTTGACTACATGCTCCATTTTCACTGCATGCTGAGGCAATTTGCTATCAGTGCGCTTTGTTATTTCCTCTGCTTTGTCTTGCTGACCTGCAAGGTGCTTCTCGGCAGTAACTGCTCTTTGAATACAAACATTCTGAAAGCTCTCCAGGCTGCATGCTGTCGCTGTGAGTTTGTAGAAGAGTTTTAATCTGTAAGAACTAGATTTCTGTTTAAGTACCCTTTTTTGGCTGCAGGCCAAGTTATTGTTTAACAGTCAAGTTCCACTGAGTAGGTAATATCACTGTTTAGCTTCCAAATGATTAGGGCTGGATGAGCTCAAGAGATGCTGGGCATTTCTGCACCTGACTCTTCCTCCTACAGCCTTATGGACTCTGAAATGCGTGCACACCTAGAGAACACCCCAGTGTTTACCTCATCTGTTGGCCTCCCAACCTTTAAAAATGGAGAGGAGAGCCTCATTTGAAAACACACAGTATTTTCAGTTGCTAAAGGTTTTCTGTTCGTTTTGGGGTTTTACAGAAGTCACTTATTTAGGAGCATTAATGTACTGTTAAGGTAACAGGAGAGAAAGCAACTGTAATGATTACTCTGTTTCCTACAAGAACTCAGGGAAAACAACCAAAATGAAGATAAAGCTCTGCTAATGTTACTAATAATACACTTGAAAATGTTTTCCTTCAGTCTATCTTCTTTTCTTCTATTGACTGTAAAGCCGAGTTAATAGGTTTGTTCACTTAAGACATATATATAGGCTTTTTACACATTCTGGTTGCTTCTTCCATCATTTTGTCCAGGATATACCAATCTGTTCTCAGGGCTGTGCTTGCATTTTTTTTTCCTTGGTGGTGGTTTCTCTTTTTTCAAGCTTCTCTTTCAAAACATCCGAGTGGTCAGGATTGGCTCCTGGTAGACTCTCTAGCGGACTCAGTGATGTGTTGGGAATAGATTTATATGGGGAGATTCTAAGCAGCCTGTTGGCTTTATAAATGGAGACTCATATAAAAATGAAAAATAGTTAACCATGATTCTGTACATCTAGAAATTGAAGTTAGCTGATTTTAATCCCCTGTGTAGTACACACCGCCCTCTATCCAATTTAAGTGGCACGTAGCATATTTAAATGCAATTAGTAAGTACCTAGTACCTTAGAATGGTGGTATTCCTAATAAGACTTGGCTCATCTGTGGAATCTAGAGCCTTTACACTGTAGTTCTATATTAAATTGTCGTTTATTGATTATTGTCATTTATTCAGTAACAAAGTTCTTATACTCAGTCAGTAGCAGGGCTGGAATCTAAACCTATGCATCCTGATTTCATAACCCCTATTCTAGCCAGTAGATCTCATTGCTTTCTTTTGCTTTTACTAGTTAATAATTCATTGCTCTAAAATATGTATGTATTTCAATAAACGCATGTATATTACAAATGGAGTGTATAGGCATCTACAGACACACACAGTGAAATACAGACTAAGTAATGCAAATCTGCAGTCTAATAAAGTAAAGCCATTTAACACTATTCTGATTTGCTAAGCAATGCCTAAGCTGAACAATATTATCAGATTCAGCAGCTGCTCTTTTGTTCTGCCACAGGCTGAAATACAGGAGGTAAACAAAAATGGAGCTAAAACCCCACAGCAACAAAGGCTTGAAAAGCTTGATGAGGGCTTTATTTTACCTCTAAACCTACATATATTCTACCTGTCAAGCCTTTATTGCTTCAGTGTTCATTAAGGCAGTAGCCACATGCTTTTGTTGGGGAGTCAGTATATACCTACTTCTTAACCAGAGGATGAGTCATGTGCTCAGTGAATATTTTCAGAAGATTTTGCTTGCTGCATTTCTGTTCATCAGATACACAGGCTTTAAGGGGGGAAAGGATAAAACCAATTGCATACTCCTGGACTGCATTAGACCTGCTTCTTTGACTTTGTCCATGTGGCACAATTCAGTGTGCAGTAAGGAAAGCCAAGTTAGCTCAGAGCGAATTAGCTTTCAGGACCTGGGCTATGTAGCTGTGTAAGTGCCCAGGGATCACCCTGCCTGTCCAGTACAGGGAGAAGGATGTAGAGCAAATGCATCAGTACTGCTTGTTACACTCAAGCTGGCTTGAGCAAAGCATTGCATTGCATTGCACTGTGTTCTGTAGAACAGATAGAGCCTTACTTCTTTTGGCGTATTTATTCAACGTTTCCCTCTTGATATTAGCTTTTCTTGAACAGTAACGGTGATTATCAATATTATTCATACTTTGTGATAGCTGGCAGTTACCTGTCCTGTGGAAAGACAAGACAGCATTTTCAGCTTTATTTGGAGTAAAAGATCCTGTTAACCCACTGCTTAATGACGAAAGCTCTCGGAATGGGAGTGAGACGGTGTCACGACCCAGACTGACAGACCAGGGAGTCGTGTTTAATTTGAAATTCCCTCGGGCTAAATTAAGGTGAAACGACACCAAAGGATCAGTTAAAGATTTTATTCATGACAAAAGCAAACTGAACTGGGGAGCCAAGGTAGTAGGTGACAGGGTTTCTCACAACAGGAATAGGCATAAAACTACTTCTGTAAACCATGTAACTATATACATCGATTCAGGGAATAAGGAGATCCCTCCCATTGAGTCACGAGGTTCAGAGCAGACCCCCTTGCTTTCCAGACTCCTCCTCAGAGAAGGGCCCGGGGCGGCTGGATCTACTCTTAGTCTCAGACTTGGTCAACGGTTTATATCTTTAAACGGATGTGCAGGGATTGTGGAAAAGGAAAAGGAAAGAGAGGAGAAGACAGAGAGAGAAAAAGGAAGAGAGAAAGATTTCACCGGTCCTGGGTCTAGTGTTGGTTCGGTCAGCCGAGGGGTCCAGTCAGCCAAGGGGTCCAGTCCCGGTGGGCTTGCGCACCCGGAGCTTCAGTTTGTGTCCTTTTATCATCCTTGCCCTTTCTTCGGGCAGGCACCCGAACTTGTCAGGTTAATGAGCAGTTTGTGAGCCTTTGGGCTTGGGGGTCGTTTGGGGAGTAAGTTCTCCTTCCCTGCAGACGTGGCCGTTGTTTGATCTTTGTATCAGAACAGCTTATCAGAACAGGGAGCTGCGCACTCTCCAGCACGCCCTCCCCCTCCTGTTGCTGGTGTGTGAGCTGATGGGCTTTTCACCTTGGCTCCTTGCTGTGCAGGGTTCGTCTTTAAGCAGAACTTGCCCCACCACAATGTTTGAGACGTTAACTCTTTCAGTCTCTCACAGACGATGTCTATTTTAAACCATATTCATAATATAATTGTTTACTTTCTTTGTGTATAAAAAGTATATTCTGTCCAGGACTTAAATACTATGTAGATAGCTGTACATTCAGGTACAAACAACTGATTTTTTTCAATAAATGATGTTATTTAAATAAAATCTCAGTAATAATGAAGGAGTTTCCTGGCTAAAACATTTTTGGGGATCCATTAACTGAACCAATTCAATAATTTGCTGGAGGGCTCATGTTTGTAATGTAACGCTTATGGCCTGATAGATTTATTATTGACTTAATTTTTATTAAAAACAACAGAGAAGGTATCAGTAGCTTGCTTGCTGTTAGACAGTTATCTGAGGAAGGCATCCAACCCTTATATCAAGAAGGGCATGAATTCTGAACACGAAAATTGATTGATTCTTAAATAAAATACTTTCAATATTTCATGGGAAGGATTTTTTATGGCAAAGTAGTACATACCACAATAACTGTCTCCTGGGCAGAAAGCAAACTTGTTTGCTAAAACTTGTTTTTTTTTCTTGAATTTGGGCTTTTTCTACTATGGCTCTGATTTGTAGCAAATATTTTTTTCATCTGCAGCCAACATCACCATAGCAGAAAGTGGTACTGCACTAGAGAAACATTGTTTGTATCTGGTTTTGCTACTGGTTTCCAAGAATAGCTAGCTATACCTGTGCAGCTGTTGAAGGTCTCTTGTAAAGGTCTGAAGTAACCCACATGTTAATTTAGAATAATAAAACTGAAAATTGGAAAAAGCAACAAGCATGTGATGTCATTACATTAACCTGAAAGCTAGGTGGGAAATGCTAAGTTGGACGGCGTGTATTACAGGAATTAAGTTGCTGTTGCAAGTGAAATTCTTTTAGTCCACACAGCTACTAGCTCCTTTTTAACTTTTGACTTGTTTCCAGTATTGACTGTAAACTTGTATTACAAGTATATATTGCCAGTCTTCCTCACACTTTTGTAGTTTCAGTGATGGGAAGGGCGATGCGTAGGAATTTCATAGGCTTAACAGGAATGTAAGCGTATAAAAAAAGACCTTGAATAGGAAAAAATCTTTTTGCACAGAGCAGATAATACACTGACAGCAAATATGATTGCAGTAGACTTTTTTTACAGTCCATTACAGACCCATGAGAGTGTCATGGCTGTTTTCATTCTGATTTAAGAAGCTACAATTTCCTCAATTCCTCCCCCCCCCCCCCCCCCCAAAATTCATAAAACTTCTCCAGAGAGTGGGAGTATATCCTGATAGAAACTAATTGCTATGGATTAAAGGAACAAGCTTGCAGCCTCCACATATTATATCAGCACTCAGAACAGACACCGAAGTTTTTTATGAGAAGGAAATTACATTTGAAGTACTCTCAATATTCATAAACTCTTAGGCTCTCTTAAAACCTGGGTGCAGTGTTATTTTAATGGTGCACAGTGATTGGTTGTGTGGAGGAGGTAAAATTGGTTTGTCACAGATCCAGAAGTGATAAAGCTGATTTTGAAATGGAGATTAAGGCCTGGGGGGGGGGGGGGGAATGACAGTTTTCTTTAACAGAAGAAATATTTAACGCAGTAATGCTCATTAATTTTAATTTTTATGTGCTTGTTCTGTTCCAGCCAGGTACATCAGAGGTCAAATGCTCTGAGACATAGTTTCTGAAGGATTTTTTTTCATGCTTAAGTTATCTCAGAACAGAAAGTCTCTATGTAAGTATGAACAAAATTCACAGATTCATGGATCTTTATAGTCAGCTTCAAACCTCCAATAGCCTATTATCTTGAACTGCTTACGAAGTGTGAATGATTAGCCCCAAACCTAGGGAAGGAACAGGAACAGATGTGAACTTCACAAATGGTGTCTGTAAATAATGGCACAGAGTTGGACCTGTGCACGTAAAGATATTATTCCTTTTTGGTTTGTTTTTATCTCACTTACTCCAAAAGAAAACATACCTGTGCAGAGGACATTTGGATATTTCTGACCATTACAATCTGTATGAAAATTCTCAATGCAGCTAAAAGGAGGTATGTTGGCTGTTAATTAAGAGAAATTCATCCACTAATTTCATACTATTTTTAAGATTAAACATTAAAATTCACTAGGTTTAGGAAAAAAATAGGCAAATATTTTCCCAATGGAGTGAGGCCACAAAAAAGTCATCTGATCAGTTACTAGAACTTTTTAAAATTTTTTTTGCCATTCCATCAGGCAAAGTGATATGAGGCGATTGAAAAAAATCTAGAATAAACAAAGACAATCCCACAGTATGAAAAGGAAACCTCCTCTAAAGGCATACACATGCAAAGACAGAGGAAAACAGAACTTTATCAGCCACATCAATATTTTACTGCAGTTACAAATTCACACAGATGCCAAGATATTTTATGTTGCCAAATGGCGCTTTTATTTTGCAGCACATGTTGTGCATTCTTTTTTAGAAGTGAACACATCTGCTATGACTTCTTCCAATATCCATTTTTCCTTCTCTGCAATTTGGGCTATGAAGATTACAAAGCCATAAATCAGAACCACAGCAAATGCAAGGGATCTGATTTACAAATGCAGTTAATCTTCGCGTTTGCAAATGCTACAAGCAGTGCAAGGAAGCTAGGGATCCCTTGGCTTTGTAGGGTGGCATTTCCTAACCTTTGCAGGAGGGGCTTCTGTGGAGAGAAATGGGAAAAATATAAGCCTATTTTCCCAAATGTTTTTGGTGATTAGATGAGGACAGAGTTGAAGGGCAAGTGCTGAACTCTAAATTCTGCTTATGAGAGAGATGAGCCGGTGATCTGATGGGTGTGGGTTTTATTGGTATCCAGCTAGTCTCCATCTTTGTTTTTCACAGAGACCAATTCCTAACTTGTCACTAGTAGAATGTGAACAGAATAACTTTATATAGAACCCTCTAGATTGCAAAATACCCAAGCACTGCTTGATTCAAAATACCTTGTGTTATTTCTTTCCTGTACCTTCAGCCAAAGTTTATTTCATACTGTTGAATCTTTGCTAGAGTTGCGCTTTTGAGGGACACAGAGAGAAGATCCTTCTTGAAGGGGAGTGAGCATGCTGGTGAAAAGGCTTTCAAGGGTTTTCAGATAACTATTAGATAAGTTAACAGCATTTATTTTTTCACTAAGTTAATGTGTAAGACGAATTTGGGTACTTGGTAACCTCAGAATGTTTTTGGAAGATCTAAATTTAGTTCTAAAACAACTAATTCAGAATTAAATGCTACAGTGAGACGCAAAAGATTATTTAATTTGTTTAACATCATTTGTTTAATGATATCTCCATCTTAATCGTAGGTCCACCTCTTTTGTGAGTTTAAGTTGAGATTCTCATCCTTATGTATTTCCCGGTTCTGGTCCATAAAATAAAGATATCCTGTGTCACTCTGTGGTACATGATAGAGACTGGCTTGAATTGTAACATTTAGACTTGGGTTTCTAAGACCCATTCTTCTTCCTTCTAGCACCTTATTAGCCTGTCTACATATTCTCCTGACTTCCAGGAGAGGGGGAGTTGTCGCTTCCAGGACTTTGAGTAAATAGGAGGGGCAAGTTTTTTTAGCTTTTTCTTGTCATTGTCTGCACCCCCCCCCCCCCCCGCCTCCCCCGCACAATAATTGTATTCTTACAAAAAAATATATTTCTTCTCCTCTGGTATAGAAAGCTATTTAAGCTGCATTGCTTCCTTTTGCTCTGTCTCCTGTCTTGTGAAGTTTCAATAAAAGGGGCATGGTATTGGCTTAGCTAGTCCAAAAGTGGAGGTAAAGCAGCTAATAAAAGTAAAATACTAACATCAAGTCTTTACATTTTCAGAAAGAATAACATCTATATAAAGGGCTAGAGCAGCTACTCACTGCTAAATACCAATGACCAGTAGCCACTGGCTATTTTTATTTTAGCCGGTTGTTTGCATTTGGCTTTTTACTGGTGAAATGCATTGGGAACCAGAGTTTTTTTCCCCGTAATGCCTCAAGTTAGAATTAAAGTTGCAACAGTATGAGCAGGAGTTAATTCATTCTGCTATTAAGCCTTCAGTTACACTGAGGCTTTATCATTCACTGCTAATAAATGGTATTTATAGTTGGCATATACCTCCTGTAGCAACAATAACAAATGTGTTGCCTGAGATAACCTACTTTATATAGCTGTTAAAAGGCACTTTTCATTCAAGTTTCACAATTTTAAAAATTCATTATAAACCTCTTGAATCCTCCAAGGACTGAAACAATGCATGAAGCTGGATGTTTAAAGTGCAGACCAGATTTTGAAAAGGGCTCAGAAGAGCCCACAATAGAGAACTGACTTAAGTATGCTAAGCACACAGCAGCTCCTAATGCGATACTTAGATCTAGATTCTCAAAAGGGTTCAGAAGAACCTTGTGTGCTGGGAGCTTTTGAAACACTGGCCATGTCACAACAAGCACTGCTGGGGACTTTACACTCCTCAAAATCTGCTAAGTCGGGCTTTGATTTCTCTGGATCTTAAGCACTTTCGAATGTCTGGACCTAAACAAAGATCTATGCTTTATGTGGGATTATTTCCTTTTATCTAAGAATATCATTATTCCATCCTTTCCTATAATTAAATAAAAAAAATACATGGCATGATGTAAGATGCCTATAAGCTTATGAGAACTGGGTAATATTCTTCTGACCGCTGTGTATCCTCACTTGTCTTGGAAGCCAGCCAGAACAGGGTTGTCAATTTTGCTATATAAGCACAACTGAGAATCCTGTTTGAGCAAAATAAAAGTTGATAACTCCTGCCTTCCTTCTGGAAGTTTCAGTCTCTGTAGGACTCAGTGCAGCTGAGGGTAAAAATAACCGTGTGCTGTGACTTGGCAATAAGGTGGGGGAAATTTCTATTCCAACACTTGTGTCCAACACTTTAAGTAGTTCTCACACCCTTCCATGTTGCCAGGTCTCGAGTCAGCTGTTTGTGTGGGTGTTACCCAACAGAGAAGACACAGACCTTTTGGGCCAATTGGAGAAGTGTGCAAATGGGATGGAAACTTCTGAAAACACACAAAAAATGCAGAAAAGCCACCAAAAAGTTAAATCCCTGACTATTCTCTGTGGAACCAAAACTTGATTAGTTAGCTACTGTTACTAACTAATCAAGTAACTAGTAGTAACTACTGTTAGTTACTACAGCTCTAGGCCAGAAGAGCAACAAGTGTAGGTAGCTGGGCCTTGCACATTGAGTGTCATTGCTGGAATGTCAGATAGATAAAAAGCAAAGACAGAAGTGTGGTAAAGAGAAAGAGCTTGACTCCTTGTCTTTGCTCTCCCTGATAGTGAGGATTTCATTTGGATGATTCAGCTTACCACTTCCTACATTTGCTGTGAATCAGTATTGAAGTGTCATGTTGTAGGAGCTGCCTCTTGATGGAAACTTAAATTAGCATTAAGGAGCAGCCACAGACTTCGCAAGATAATCTGGCTTTATTTGTGCCTTCCCTTCCTGGCCTCTCTGTGTATATATATCATTACTAGGGAAAATTACTTTTCTTTGTGCTGCCCTTTAGAATTGTGAACAAATTACACCAGTCCATTGAATGAACAGTAGCACAGAGATTAAACACAGGGGGTGTCAAACTGCTAAAAGTGTGCTAAACAACCATAAAAAGCTTTGAAAAGGATGGCAGGGAAGAAGATACTGAATTAATCTTAGTATTGCATGTGACAGTGCAAGGACTTTAATGTGGGGGAGATACATTCTGTCAGACCAGGGAAAGGAAAATTTTGTACCCTTTGGAAGTGGTGCTGAGGAGTCACTTGCTGGTGTGCAGAAGGAGACACCTCTGAGTGGTGGTACTGATTCCACATTCAAAGAAGCAGAACAAGTATTGTGGAAGGAGTGATGAAGTGCGTATGTGGGAGTATCTCTAAAAATCCTATTTGATTAAATGCAACATATAGTGGTGCCAAGGATTTAGTCTATACTTGTCACTGAAGGATTGTGGTTTGCTTGTTATCTTGTTGTTTTTCAAATCCCTTAAGTAATCATAGAATCATAGAATTGTTTAGGTAGGAAAAGACCTTTAAGATCATCAAGTCCAACCGTCAACCCAATACCACCATGCCCACTAAACTATATCCTGAAATATCTAGGGCCAGGTTATCCTGTGGTATAAACTGGGAAATTTCATCTAAGTTGAGAGCTACCTTGAGGTGAGGCGAGATAAGGGTCTGATCTCAGAGTCATTTTCAGTTGGAACAATAAGATGGCTAATGTTTTTTATTTTTGCCTGGCCTCCACTGGCAGTTTCGGAAAATTAAATGTATTGTTCCTGCATGCTTCTGGACCCATAGGGATTTGGGAGTGAAGTGCTAATAGTATGCAGTTCCCTTTATACAACAGTCTTTTTTTTCACAGGGGCTGAGGCTGATGCTTTTTGACTGCTGTGCTTGTAATTAGCAAAGCACCACAGACGTTTTATACCAATGTCCTGTAAACAGATGCATAGTCATAAGTGGTATGCATTTGCAGCTGGCTCAACACAGTGACCAGTATTTGGCTTCAAACTCCAGATTTCAAGCCTTGATGTATGAGACAAAGCTTTAGGGAAGTTTGATTGACTTGCTAGTTATTACTGGGATCAAAGGGTTGGTTGGTTGGTTTGTTTGATTTTTGCATCAGACTTCTTTATTCTACCACCTGGGCTGGGTTATTTATTGAAAGAACTGCATGCAGAGATGTTAAATTTCAGGGAAAACTCGGTGATCCAACATCATTCTCTATTAGGTAACAGTTGAATGCACTGCCATTATAGGAACTTAAGCACAAGTTTCTCTATTTTTCCTGGGGAAAAGATTTAGCTTTCTGGGTCATTCCTGTATGCAGGCAAATTGTGTTTTATTCCTTTTGCAGTGGAATACTAGAACTTTCTGAAGTGTGGGTGGGAAATCCTAGCAGTTTTAATAACATTGCTGCAATCCTGATTTGGAGTGAATAGACAGTACCTTAATACCAGAATAGTTGTCAGTAGTTAGGGTGCTGATGAGTCCTTTGGGGTCCTGATGAGTATGTATGTATTTTTAATGCCAAAAAAAAAAAAAAGAAAAATGTCGTATTTTCAGAAGCTTACCTCTCAGCCATTCCATTAAGATGGAATACATTTTTTTGTTTTCAAAAATATTTTGAATTGATAAAGCAAAAGACAATCTGTTAATTTATATTTGCTGAATATATTCTGTGTGTGAAGTCAGTGCCTCTCCAAAATACATAACTGCTTATGGAGCTTCTAATATGTTGTGGTAATGGTAATAATAACTCATATTTAAGTAGGCAGTATCTGTCAGATGGCTTCTTTTCTGAAACTGTGAGGATACTTGAGCTTTGCAGCATACTGCAAAAAGGTCTGGGATCCAGTGTGATTAGCAGATCTCAGAGTCTGAGAACTCCAACACTTACATTTGGCTGTGCTAATAATAATTGTTCCCTAGTATTATGTTTGCATACCATAAAACCCCAGTAATTCATACTCTACATATAGATGTTTCCAACATTACCTGAAATCAGTAATAGATTAGTAATGCCAAGTGTTTGTGTTAGTATTGGAGCTGGGAAACCATTTACAGTTTTTTAAATAAAACATGGTCCTTTGGAAAAGCAAAAATCCTATTTACTGATGTTGCACATTGTTTCAATTGGTCTGTAAGTTCTTCTTATAAAAAAAAAATATTTCTGAACTAAATTTAGCTGAACTTATATTGCAAGCGTGGAACCTAATCTGAATTAGCTAAATTTCAATCAACTGAAATTTATTTCAAGTAAAATACTGTGTCCAAAAGCTATTTCTGCATTTTTTATTAAGAAAAGTTGTAGGATTTTATGTGAATTGGCTTCTGGCCAAATATTTGCATTTTCTTAGCTATCCAAAATAAACTATAATGAGGTAGCTGAGAGGTGATCTCCTCAATATATCACTGTATCTTCAAATAGAAACTAATTGAAGATGCCCATTCAGAACATTTGCATGGATTCAGGAACCTTCAGATGAGGTTTCACTACTGAGTATGTTACATCTCCTAGCATTTAGCCATTGTTAAGTGACTTTCAAACTGTTGTTTGAAATGTAGACTTTCACAATAAAATGTCCCAAATCTTTTAGCTGATGAATAAGCAATAGTGAACTCCAGTATTTGTTTTCTCTGTGCTGTTGCTCCACAGTGTACCAGTAATGCACTTTCTTTGGCTGAAAGATTGCATCTTTGTTCTGAGAGAGGTAGAAGGCAACTCAGACCTCAGTTTCAGGTTTCTAAACTGCTTAAGTGAAGGGTCCCTTTGAAGAAGGGTCTACCAGAATGCTTGGAAGCTGTATTTAATCTACCTTTGTATTGAGTGCATACATCTTTGCCTTTTTGGTTTATGCTTCTCGTCCTTACTACATGGAGGTTGTTTGTCCCTGTTTACTTCAGGCACATGCATTTGATTTTCAGATGATCATTCTGTTGAAAAACATGAACCTGTGCCATTATAAGAGGATAAAAAGAATAACTTCTATGGCAATTTGTTAGCAGGGTGTAATCTACCTTTTAATCTCACTACAGGTTTATTTCCTTCAAAGTGTTTGCTTTTCCTTTTCCCTGATTTTATGGTGTGTTCCCAAGACCTTTAATATCACCATAATTAATTCCTGTTGCACAGCTGAAGAAAGACCCAGAAGCAAAACAAAAGAAATTTTTATCCAGAATCCAAATCTATTACTTTTACAATTATGAGGATTTCTGTATCTTAAGTAGACCAAAAATAATGCAGTTTTATTCTTCAGATCACAAAATACAGGCTATCAGAGGTAAAGAGACAAAACCCGAGGAAAGCTATTAAGGACAAAATTATGCCTAACGCTACGTGATCATAGGTAGACAGATGTTAGCAGCAAGGTAGCAGATGTCCTACTAGACAGCAATAAACACTGGAGGCAAGTACACGTTTCATAACATGGGATTAGAAAATAAGTTGAAGATGCAAAAGATATTCCTCCTCTTTGGTTTAGCAAAAAAATGACCTTTATCCTTTTTGTGAGGATCACGTATGGTGCAGGTTTTCCAGTGCTATTCAGAAAATTAATGAGATTGAAGCATTTTCTTCAGATGTAAATTTTGTTACTTTTATAATTTTATTTTATGCTTTATGATTATGATTAAGTTTTAATGGTGCCCCTCTTGCAGATCAAATTCTACCTTGCTATAGGGCTGACAAACAAAGTGAATAGGGCTACAAGACCAGCAACCCCAATAAGGTTTTCATAGTAGATGATCATTACAGTAAGCCTCCTTTCATTACCCTAGAGATATTTCACCTTAATCGGTGCTGTTCCTTCCCCTGGGAGAAAGGAGCGAGGAGAGTTACCAGTTTCAGTAGGTTTTGGATTTGACCTGGTGAAATTAAGAAAATTGAAATATTAAGGAGAGGGAAAAACAGAAGAGAGATTTTGAAAGAATGTGAAGTGATTATTTGATATCTACAATATAATCAGTATCCAAGAAAAGGAAACCTTTTTTTGGTAACATACTGCTAACCAACAATTTTGAACAAAGAAGTAAAAACATTCTTTAAGTTTCAAGTGATTAATTGTTGGGTTTTTTTAGGCTAACCTAGTAGATCTAAATAAAAAACTGATCAGCTTGCTTCCTGAGCAAAATTGTAACAGAATTCTGGTACTGCAGATCAGCACAGCTGAAATCCAGTTCTGTCACAGCCTGGAGTAGGCAAACAGACTGTCCAAAATCTGTCTGAGTAACGTGTATGTCTCACAGGCACTGTTACATCAAACAAACATCAGTTGTCACTTGTTAGGACCATTAACTAGACAAGTCCAAAATAAAACACAGACCAGAAAAGATACATCTTACATTCTATAAATTGTGTGGTCTGAGAATCTATTAAAGCTGACAGAGAAGAGGGCTCTGAATTGGTGAGCAGGCTGATTACACCTCGTTCTTTATTCCCTATTGACTTTGGGTATGCCATACCTTTCCATTTCCTAGAGAAATAAATTAAAAGTCAGAAGTAATTTGCCTGATGGAGGGTGCAGGTGGAATTTTGTTCAGGCGAGAATTTGCACATTGTGAAATCCAATTTAACCCCTTGATGGGGTATAGCTTATTTTCTTTTGTTGACAGCTTTGTGGCAGCTAAAATAGGAACCTGATTAAATAGAGACAGTGAGAGATTGAGGTCTTGTTCTAACAGCAGGAGGATCAAGGCCTCTAATCTTATCTTGCCGAACACTGAGATGAGCTGAGGATGCTGGCAGCGAGATAAGCTTGGCTATTTTGAGCTATAAAAAGACCCCAAGAAAAGAGAAGAGGTGTGAGGTGGGGGAAGAGATTTTTCACACACAAAAATAATACTGTGTTGTTTAAATACATTTGGGTCAAGTGCTTGGAATGTATAGGGTATTATAAAAGCAGTGATTTCATTTTACTGTATGGGTGTACATCAAAGTACAAATAGTAGGAGCTCACCCCCTCTTTGCAAAGAAAATACACATCTGCAAATTTCTAAATACAATTCATAATTTATAATCTACTAGGAGCATAGTAATAACAGTAGAGGCCAAGTGGGAGGAGACCACTTCTGGCAGAAGTGGAATTGCTTCTTCTTGCAGTCGAACTTTAAAAATATTTTGAATAGAGCAATAACATCAAATCACTGAGGAAAGCCTTTTGTCATGTTTAATATAGAGCTATCTGTACAGGACTGTATTTTTTGCTGATTTGTTTGGAAGTAACCAAAGAAATGATAGAAGCTCTTTGCCCTTGTTCTACATATGGTGTGGGGTTTTTACATTTCCTTGTAATACTTCGTCCCATATCAAATTTCAGGACATTATATAAAAATGGGAAAGAATGAAGAAAGGAAAGGAATGAGACAGCACTGAGCTTATAATTAGTTCTCCTTGGTTTACTTGAAGAATAAAATGGAAGGGAAAGGCTAGAAACAAACATATAAAATACATAAGGAAGATATCACACTGAAGTTACTTTTTAAAAAAGTAAGTCAAAAGCTTCCACTTTTGCAATTGTCTTTAATTGGTAAAAGTTTAAAATAACAGTTAAGTAGATTTAATTCAGCCATGGTCCTGTTTGCTCGTCTGTGGAGCTATGCAGATTCATGCTAGCTTAAGATCTGCCAAGTACATAATATCTAGAGTTTGATCGTATACTTTCTGAGCACATTTTTGAAACTCCATTGCTCTGAGTGGTTAAGGATTAGTCTCCAGCGTTAGCTATCTAAATAGGCTCCTGTTGTCACAAAAGCAAGTACAGCCAACACATTATGTTCTACCCTGTAGGACCATTCTTCTCTGATCAAAATACCACTGATTCAGTTCCACTCTCAACCAGAATAGATTTTGAACTTCAATTTTTCTTTCTTTTTTTTTTTTTTTTTGTGTCTAATATACTTTTTTACCATAATACATATTCAAAGCTCTCCATCACAATGTGCATTTTTCTTCCTAGCATGTATTGCATAGGAGCTTGGTGTATTCAGAGAGATCTGTAATAAATATTTTTTTAAGGGGTTTAAACCCTTGGTTATTGCCAAGCTGTGCTCTCAGGTCCTTGTGGTGATTATTAGCATTGATTTATGTTTTTAATATGCCTTGGTTCTGGTCATCCAAAGTCAGGGAGTACATCATTGCACAGTTAAACTGGACCAGTTGCAATGGTGCACCAATATCCAAAACTTATAATTTTCTTATGGGGATTGTTGCAACAACAGAACAGAAGATCCTACACAAGAACTACTATGTGCATGTGAGATCAGAATTTTTCCTGGGTTCCTATCTTTCTTCTTAAGTGTCTTGAAAAAAGCATTGTCAAAAAATACTTGCAAACTATTTGTTTTCCTACAAGGCTTTTTGAAAAAAGGAGAAAAATTGTTTAGCAGTAACAGCATCATATTTCATAAGAAACTTAAGCTTTTGTTTCTTCTTCTGCTAACTTTGGAGTAGCAGTAACAAAGTACTAGTAGTGGCTTGACTAGATAGGTACTAGTAGATAAGTGCTTACCATGTATTAAAATTCAGTTTGTCATTTAACTCTGTATTACTGCACTCATATTTGAAGTTTGATACTTAAAGTTAGATGACTTTTAATAGGGAAATATGGAGATTGAGAGATATCTATTGATTTCTTAAAAAAAAAAAAAGTAAAAACATTTTGTCAGAAAAAAGGGAAGATTTGGAAGCAGAAACTGGTATCATTCCCAGAATGGCATATAGCAGGGAGGAGTTCATTAAAAAATACTGTAAAGATCTATTAGCTACGGCAGAATCACTCTTTGGACAGTGACATTTTCCCACACCACTCCAAATGCCTCACTTCAGAGGAATTTCAATCAAAAGAGCAACATGTTTTAAAAACTGCAGCATATGTAATATAACCAGGCTGAAATGCATATACCCTGCTTTGCTATGGATTATCACGGGTGATTCAGAGTCTTGGTTTATGCTACGCACTAGAACTCAGATCCAGTGGGTATGCTGAAGCCCAGGCTGAGCTGAAAGGTAGAATGGAAGGCAGGAGTGACTCTACCTAAGCTGTGCTTCGCAGAGTCGATATATCAAGATACCACACTATAGAAAAGTTTGCACATGCCTGCTGGTTAGCAATTTAGCTATAAGAGCAGATGCAGAAAAAGAAGAGTATCAGGAACTTCCATTTTCACTAAATCAATTTTCTTGAGGCTAGAGGTTATTCTGGTTCTCACCCTGATGATACATTGTGCTTAAGGGAATTGAAGGGCTTTGGCTGACTTTTTATAAGGATAAATAGATAGAAAACACCTTTTCTCACCCTTTTAAGTATTTTTCACGTACACTGACATTAATTTGACCCTTCGTTTGAAAGGCCAGGTATTAAGTAACATAGAAGGTAATACATGACTTGATAAGTGCCATTTAGTTTTAATTACTAATGGAATTGCTACACAATAATCATATGACGGTTAAATATTATTAGGAGTTTACTCATTATTATTGGAGTTTTGCCACAATTTTTAATGGAAAAAGGACTAAATCTATTATTTTCATAAGAAAATGTATGTATCAGGCCCTTGTTATTAATTCTGTGCTAGGTCTGAAAAGAGATTGCACTATTTGAGTGATAGTTATGGGGCATGTGGATTAGTAAATCAGATTGAAGTTGCAATATTGTAGTATCTTTGACAAAGAACCCATTTTAATATGCACTGAGAGTGTACTTGAAGCAAAGGCTGGGCTTTATTTTGTTTCTGTTGAAACAAAAGTCAGAAGCAAAATGCTTGATAATTTTTGTTCAAGAAGGTTTTAATCTACTCTTTAAAGGATGTTACTGGTAATTTGTCTTAAATTATGGACATCGATGCCATAATTCTTTTGGGGTTTTTTCTTTATTTTAGACTGTGTAAATGGCAGTCATTCTTAACAGGCTTCAGATAGAATGCTCAAGTACTAAGCAAAGTAGCTAGATTGGCTATAATGCCCTGTAGACAATCATCCTTGTGCCTGAATTGCAGCAAGTGACTAGCATTTTCTTTACACAACCACCACTGACTACGGTAAGGTTGTTTGGGGGGTTTTGTTATTAAATAGTACCTTGAAACACAAGCTGCTTTTTTACAGAGCTCAGAAGTTCCACTCTTATCACAATCAGTAGTGTATTATTACCTACAAGGGTCAACACTTTTCTGACAGACTTTGCTCTTCATTCACATGGAAATGGCATTATGGAAACGGCAGCCGTAATCGAAGATGATAACATCTATGCAATATCCATTCAAATCATAATTACTTATACAATGCAAACCTGCTTACAGGTGCTGTGAGAAACTGCAGTGCTCTATTTCATGCTTTATTCTGAAAGGTCTGCCTTGCTCTGTGAAGTTAATAATTTCCCCTAGAAGGGAAGAGAGTGCTTAAAACAGGTGTGATTATGCCAGCTGATTAGCATTCATTTCTCATTGTCACATCCAGAGAGAGAGGAATTTTTTACACTCCCTTTTTTCCCAACTTTTGATTGCTTGATGTAGCAATGCTAGCAATACCCTTTCAGCATCATCTCTGTCTTTCAATTTTGAATGAATATATGTCCATAATATATATTTAAACATATCGCATCAGATTTTTTGTGTTACATTTATTTAGCTGTGTATATGCCTACAGCCAAATACTCGCATGCATATACACATGTGTATAAGTATGGAGATAAGCAAGAAGTATGATTGCCCTTAGAAGTATTGTAAGGAGACTCTGAAGTGGTACCTAACCCATTTGAAATACCCAGTGACTGTTGACAGTTCTGGGTAAAGGCTGATGCAGAACATTCAAAGAAGTTTATCAAAAGAAAAAGGAGAAACGAACTAGTTAGAGGTGTCATCTCTAACTGTGTGATACATGCATGAGATCTGTGGAAGAGGATACTTACTGGCTGTAGTGCATCTCATTGCACTTTATGTCATCTTCTGTGAGTGTGGAGGACACACTGATGGTTGCTAGCATTTCTATATTCATTCATCAATAAGTGTTTAAATAATTATCCCTTAATTATGAAACCGCAGATCACTGTATTCCTAATGATACTTTGGAAAGAGTGCCATTTTTATTCTGATTAAATTTTAATCTATGCAGTACATACAGAAGGACCTTTTCCCCTTACAAGTAAACAAATATGTTACTTTAGAGAGATCCTAAACCCTCAGTGCATGAGTCAGATTTGGAAGCAGATTTATAGCATAATAACAGATTGCCATTGTTTGTTTGCATTATAGCATCTTTTACCCATAGTGTCCTACAAAATAAAGTGTTCACTTGATAACAATAAAACTTCCAACAAATTAATTGCTAGAAGCCTTTGAAAGATAAAGAACATACAAATGATGGCAGATGACTCTTTATCCCTCTCTTTAATTTGTTTTGGGCATTGATTGTAGTGTTCGTAATCAGTGGAAGCACTGTTGAGAGTTGAATGGGCTGTGGGCAGGCACTGTGGAAGAGTGATTTAACTGAATTCTATTGTGCAGGAGCCCAAATAGCCTGGTGTGGAGCTTTTATGAGAATAATTGAAAGCTTGCAACAGATCACTTCATAGTGTGGTTTTGAAATTAATTCACCTCAATGTTGGGTTGACCCTGAGCCCCACTCCCTCTTCTCTGGATGTAGGTCATGCTACATTTAAACTTGGATCTCTCCAAGTAAAATTGCTGTGCTGCCGTAAACATCACTATAAACTATGCAATTTTCTATATCGAACAATTGGTGGAGTGTATGTAATAGTCTGACAATTGAATAGGAATTCTCAAGTTTATGACTAGCTAACAAGATCGAAGAAAATGAACAGAGCTCTAGAGCTTGAATGTATTTGCACACCACAGACATTTATTTTGAAATTGTTTTGATTTGCTCTGAGTGTTCATCGTTCATGAATGGAGAATGCTTTTTACATACTCCTCATCAAAATGATGAAACCACTGGAGTCAAGGATGACAAATGCAATAGGAGGTGTACGAGTGAAGCTTTAGGAGTGTGATGATAAAGGCCAGCCTGTGTATGATACGAACCTTTTGCATGATTCACAGCACCACTTGGCACATGAGCTGGCCTGTTGCTTCTCCTATTGACTTCATGATAGGGCATGAACTTGTTCACTGATTGTAGCTTCCAAGCTTATTTGCAAACAATCTTGTGAAGTTATAGAAAAAAACTCTCTTTTTCTAACAGCTTGGACCCTGTAGCTCTTTGTAAATGTGATAATTATGATCAGAGGCAGCACACTGAAATATTAGACCTGTACTAGGATTTAATTACCTGCAGTTTCAAATCAAAGGACAGTTAAAAATATTCCAAGTGTGTTTTGGCTATACAGGAAAAAATAATTCTATGCTCACTCATTTAGTTTTAGTGATGGGCGTTAAAGCTGTAATACATGCAAGATATGTGTGTACCTTGCTGTGTGTCACAGCACTCTAAGTGTAACCACTGGGGTGCCTTCAGGCAGCTCCCCTGGCCTTCTAACTGATCCATTGCACCAGCTGGCTTACCTTTATGTATGTGCACCAGTGTCTGCTCTATCCTGTTCCTGTCATGTGTCCCTGACATGCCTATCTCAATACATAAGCTTCCCAGGTAAAAAACAGTCACATACTTGATTTAAAATAAGTGTGAACAGCTACAGTTCAAATGGGAGCTGTTTCTGGAGACAAGACTCTTGAGGCTACAGAGTTAACATGTAACTTCCCAAATGGATTTAAACTGTGTAGTAAGGCCGTTACAACTGGGGAATTGCTGCTAAGTTGAATCTTCCTGGAGCCTTGAAACTACAGATTCTGGCTTCTACTTTAGGGTGGGTTTTTTTAACTTATCAATTTGGAAATGCATAAAATCTGTAGTGAAAAAGTTTGGACGTGTTGAAAAAGATGAGCGAATAAGATGGACATGTTTCCAAAACAACCCAGGTCACTTGGCAAAGTAGGTGAAAACAGTTTGTTTTTCACTTCTGACCAGAAGCACTTCAATATGCTTTCAGTATGAGAGACTTCCGACTTAGAAAAAGGGGCTCTGAAAGTCTTGAAGATCGTGCTACAAAATCAGTGCAGCATGTGCTCCCACTATGATGCTGTGCGCAACAGGGAGATACAATGATCACGGGATTCTTGATCAGGATAAATGATGTTGTAATGATGTTAGGTCTGTCAGACAACACTGAAATGCAAAACATGATATATCCTAACTTCTTAGCACCTGATTTTCTAGTAGAATCTTTTGTTCTAAGCTTGATGCTTGTTTCCCCCAGTGTGCAGGTGGGTTGCTCTTTCAGAAAGATTCACAGCATCCAAGCACTAACTGGAGAGCTGTCTAATCTAGTCACTAGGAAATCATGAGGATAAAGTAGGATTTATGTCTTTTTCTTTGCTGGTAAGATTTAAGTTTAATCTTGGGGTAGATATTATGTAGAAGGTAGAAATGTGGTTTTGAAATCACTTAGGCAGACAAAGGAACCTACATCTGCTGCTTCTCAGGTGTGTCTTCAGACAAATGGAGGGGAAACAGGAGCACTGCTCTCCCCTCCCTTCTCTGTTCCACCTGTTATTTTAAAAGAATGGCAGCCATCACTGCATTCTCTGTGGGATTTATCCTGTTTTTTTGGTAAGGAATGATTTACAAACCCTTCCAGAGCAAGGCCCACTGGCAATCTTAAGTGAAGGAGTGCCTCACTTTTGTGTCAAGATCAGGCTTATGAGTTAGCTAGGAATCAAACTGTTTAATTCTAGAAATACACAGAGATACACTCTGGTTTCAGAGAAAGTCAATAGTTAAGGTTTCTGTGGTGTAAGGGATTTCTGTATTACCAGTAAGATGTTTCCAGTATTTAGGTGCCTAAATTTTATTTCATTCTCACTTTAGCAGCTAAATCCTTTCAAATTTCGGCCCTCTATTATTTGTCTCATTGTACATTACTGGAATCCTGAGATCTTAATTCTTTTAATTAATTAAAACAAGATATTAAGGGACTTGGTTAGAGTCTATAAGTATCTAGAAGGGGTAGTTGGCTCCTAGTCTAGAAGACAAAGATGCAACAAGATACAATGGCTGTATGGTGAAGCTCAGTAAATTTAGTTGAGAAACAAGGTGATTTTTTTTTTTTTTCAGTGAAGGTAGCTAACAGTTGGAACAATTTGCCAATGGTTTGTTGTATTCCCTGTCAGTTGGGGGTTTTGTTGGGGTTTTTTTTTAGCTAAGATTGAACTGTTTTAAGGATTTTAAAAATCCAAATTTAAACAGGGATTAATTGAAGGAATCCTATGGTCTGTCAATAAGATGTTACTACATCATGTCTGGGCTTTGTCATTCCTGAATTTGTAAGTGCCATTCATTTTAATGGCTGAAGAACTGAGTTTTGAGGTTCCAGCCTTTTAGAGTATGTAGGTACATGAATTGAGAGGGACCTAAAAGCTTGGGATTAAGTTGCTTAGCTGTATGTATTTGTAACATTTAATACTGTTGAGATGAAACTTGGTGTGTGTTAAGAGAGTGTCAGTATCAAGTTGGTGTAAATTAACTTGTAGCTCTTTATTAAAATGTTCTCCCTGAAGCATTGTGTTGATTGCTGTTGGAGGTGGAAGTCTGGACCAGATGGACTTTGGTCTGAGTATGACAGTACAGCATTCAGTTCAGCTTTGCAGCATTCTGTCCAACACATCTGTCAGGGAACAGTGTCAAAAGAGGGCTTGCATTATATGATTTATTTTTTGGTTTTATATCTATCCATTTTGCTTTGGTAGTAGCCCTTTTCCTTGTTAGGAAAAAGGTCTTACTTGTTTGAGAAATTGTTGGGTTAAAATAGTATTTATAAAACAGCAATACAATAGTCTGTTGCGTGTTCTTGGAAATGACTGGAATAATAGAAATCTTAATTTTGGTTTAGGGCATGACTGGGCAAATACTGTTCCTGTAAGCTATGTCATAGGAGTAGTTGAATAGATACTGGTGCATTTTGGAAGTAACTTCGACTCTCAAATGCGAACTGACCAGCCTTTCTGGAGAAGGGATATTGAACATTCTGTACCAGTGCTGTCTTCTAATGTGGAAACCTGTTTTTTCTTAATTTTATTTCTAGTAAACCCATTTTATGAGACTCGAAAATCAGCATTTAAACCAAACAATTTCCAATGAATGCAGATATCTTTTTAAGTGTTATCTCCCCCACTATCCAGAAATGTTGGCAATAATAATTCTGGATCTCTTCTACAATCACTTACCTGTAATTAGGCTTAACAGTGTGTGAAAAGTATAGGGTCAGTTTTGGGTTTTAGGTATAAAACAATCAGTTTTGTCTTTGTAACATTTTAGAATTTGTAAAACAGTTTACAAGTTAGCTCCTACCTAGCTGAACTGCGTTACTGGGCATCCCCCTTTACCCTACCCTGTCATGTCATCTTCCAGGAGAGCAGCCACCACGGGAAAAACAGCACCACAAGCTTCATATTAATGCTGCCACCACAATTCCCAAGTGACCATTCAGCTGAATGGAGGTTGATAACTAAGCTGGCAGCAAGCTCAGTGGTTGGAATAAAAACAGCATCAGCTTTTCAGATCGTACCCTTCTCTAATGTAATTAAATTCTGAGTCATAGACCTGGAGTGAGGCATGCTTCCAACTGATGCTGCATTTCCTGAAGGTCAGCTGGAGAGCAGTATATTTCATCAAGTGCAATCTATAGAGTTGCAAGTTTCCTGATTAGGTTTGCATTTGAAGAGCTTCCCAAGGCCTAACTTAGTTGGGAAATTGCCCATTTAGGGAATAAAACATAATAACATATGACACTGCTGCTTAATGTTATCACATATCGGAGAGTGACTGTGAAATAGAAAGACAAACTGATTCAGATTCTCCTTTTGCCAAATTTTGCTAAGTAGTAGCATCAGTTCTCTGGATTGTCCTATTGCTCTTTTAAGATAATGAGTTTGATGAATAGCATTCAAAATATGTTTGACTCATCTCCCCATACTTATAGTTGTGGATTTACTATTAGATATCACCAGCTTTTTTTTTTTTTTTAAGGCTTCCTGAACATCATATTCCTGCTTTTGTTATGTTTTATCCCTTATTCTTGTCTCATGCAGATGAGGTAATTGCCATCTCCCCCACTGCATGAGAAAACCCAACTGTTCATCAGAAGATGAAGAAAGTAAAAGTCTGCTAGTCATTCAAAGGAGACGCTGTCTCACATCCCCATTTGCTGTCCAATGATTATACATTGTATGACATGCTAGTTTGGAAAAAGGCTGACAGGAAAGGAAATGAAAATTACATAAATTTGTAGTTAACTTATCTGATCTTCCTGACTAACGAGTTCAAATTGCTTCCCTTTACTGAATGTTTCAGGCATTTCCCTTCTAAAACGTACTTCTATGATGAAATGCAGGAATGTCAACCTTGTCATCCTTATTTATGCTTGAGTACCAGAGTAAAGACCATAGTAAAACTTGCCTGATATCTCAATAATTATCACAGAAACAGTCTGCTGTCTCTAATAGGAGGTCGGGGAAGAGTAATGCTGTCTCCAGATGGAGAATTGAGATGTTCAAATTCTGAAATGTGCCCCTCTTCTCTTTGTGGTCATGTGAAAAAAAGCCCCCACCTCAATAGAAGCTCCTTCTTCTAAGTAACACTTAAAATTGACTACTGACCACATCTTTCATTTTATCTCTTTTTTTCTTTTTTTTGGTGAAACTCACTGACTCAGTCTTTAATTTCTCTTCCTGAAATAGAGTGAAATTTTCTTTCTGCATTTTAGAGAGAAAACTCTCTAAAATTCTCCATCCAACTGGATGGAGAATTTTGTCATAATCATTATGAAGACAGAATCCCTGAAGCATAGTGGATTATCAGTGGGAAAACTCTTGTATCAGTCATGATCCATCATATCTTCATACAATATCTTATTCTTTTCCATAAATATCAGGTCCTTCAAAATAGGCTTATCCCTGCAAGCTATTTCCCATCTTTGACATGTGCTCAAAATAATGAGAGTACAACCTGCATCAAAATATGTCTGTATTCGCTTAGTGTCCATAGGAAAAAAGATCTGGGGGTCTTCTGGAGGTATTTAACCATGTGTAGAAAAGATTTAAGACTGACAGTTCTCCATGCCGAGAAAAACAGTTGTTTAACAATAAGGGTTACTTTTTTATATATATAATATTAAATATATATATATATATTGGGAGGAGGGGGAGAAGCTTAGCAGTTGCAACAAAAGCTTCATTCTGGATAGTGAGTAGTTAAAAAAAATATATAGCTCGATGTATAATGAAGAAAGGTATCAGTTTGTTGTTTGGACATAAGTATTCCATGCAGTTAGTAATTTTCTTTTCCTATAATAAAGGATGGAAACACTTCTGCTAATATTATTATAGACACAGCTCAGAACTGTCATTTTGGACCCCTTAATACAGGTTCCCTAAAACCTAACAGTTATGAATTAGATCTTAGTGAAATTTGGAAGTTTTCAACATTTGGTTTTGTCCTGAAATAGAAAGAGAAATGTATATTTTCTGAGGTAGAAATATTCTGAAAGACACAGTAATAAATGTTATTTTGACACTTTTATTTAAAATCAAACTTCTGTGGTTCATTGAAGTAGAAATTATTTCCTTTTACTGAAATAGCATGGATTTTTAAAAATCAGTTCAATATTATACTGATGTCCTGAAGTGGAAAAAAATTGAGTTCATTTAAACAGCTGATTTCAATGAGTCTTAATCTCTTCTGGAGTTTCTGGTGAGTGGAAAGGTTCCTGGATCTAAAAACCCTTTACACAGTGTATTCCCAGGAGAAGAAAAGTATTTCTTAGAATTCTGGAGTGCTGTTGAAGTTGAGAGGACATTGAAAAACATTGAAAAGAGTTGGGTACAGAGAGACATATACCTTGTACTTAGACAGAAAATACTTACGAAAAAATAGGCAAAATGGTTTGAGTCTTCGGTGCTAAAATCAACATATAGTGGCATATCCTGAAAATTAGTAGATATTTTGGAAGCCTGACCTTAAATCTACTTAAAACTCAGCTGACAGAATTTTTATTTTGAAGACAGTAAATGCTCCGAAACACCTTTGAGAGTGTCAAGTGGCTACTCATCAATACCCATGGGCACATGGGTTTGGTCTGCCTGGGAAGTTCAAATGGAGGTAAACCTCAGATTAAGATAAGTGTTAATAAAGATTTCCTTTTTTATAATTTAATTTATAAATTATCACTTTGAAGCAGGAGAATTTTTTTGAAGTAGTGCTCTAACTTGGGAGAACAGCATGCATTGGTCAGAAAAAGAAAACTAAATTTGCTGAAGTCCTATATGTGTGCTCCTCCCACACCTCCACTCCATCCCTTTGAAAAGAATGAAAACAACTAGGAAATCGTGGTGGGAATTCACAGTCAGACTGGAGGAGACATTTCAAAGGACACACTTTTTTAGATATGTATCTAATGTAACCCAAGAATAATCATGTACAAAATCCACATAGGGCTAAAACTAAGCAGATTATTTTCCAGTGGAGGAGTAGTTTTCTTTTGCCCCAACTACAGAAATGTTTACTGTCTTACTATATTTTAAAAACCAACGTGATTATCTTAACAGTGCACATGAGGAATTTTAGAAGTTTCATTCAACTTCACAGATGCCTTTATTTTAGTCAAGGGAAGAATCACTAGATTGGGGGGAAGAGAGTATTTTTTAGTAATAGGCAGTGAATCTGCCGCTAATTTTATTGTGGGAAATATGGTGGATAGAAGATACTTCCTTAGTGATATTAAGCACTTTCAAGACTCAGCATGTAAAGGACAATCTCCATCACTTTAAGGAAATGAGTAGTTAACAGAATGTTTTTCGAAATACTTAGCTTGATACCTACAAAATATTTAAATAATGAAGAGATACAGACTTAGACACTTGCTTAAAGTACAAGGCACTTAGATCTATCTGTTTGGGAGTTAATATACAAAGCCAATTAAAAAAAATAAGATGTTAAATTTACACTCTCTGTAACACTTGTGAGGAAGACTTGATGTGGCAGGAAAGCTGGGAAGGCTGTGAACTCTCCTGGCTTCCACCGTATTTCAGTGATCACCATGTGGAGTAGCTCTCCTCCCTTGAAGGTTACCAATAAAAGTGCAAGTGGTTTAAAAAAAGTCCAAGGCTAAGGATGTCAAAGGCACATATTTTCAACAGTATTATTGAACATATTGTAGGTGTCCAGGCCTTATTGAACTTTAACGATATTTAGGAATCATTTGATATTTATGAAAACCTTATTTGGTTTCTAAATAAATGCGCCTATTTTTTCATAAGTGTTGTGTAATTGATAGCTCTTCGGGTAAGTCCTTAACAATGTGTATCATAACTCAGCTATCGTAAAAGTAGTAACTTCAGTATATGCATCATGGAGATTTCTGTAAAGTTAGGTGGTCTGAGGGAACGTTCATGAACAGCCGTAACAAAAATATCTTGGGTGTGACTGTCTCTGAGTAACAGATAAGACTGATACTTGTGTCACTTTCAGGATGTGATTTATAGGTTAAAGCGAAAAAATTTGTAACAACATCTGAGGAAGTTGTAGTCAGTCATTAATACCTATTTAGAAACCTGATGGTGGAGACTTAATATAATTTTTCAGAACTGCCTAACTCCCATAAAATAATCTGTTTGCTTCTGACAATTGCCTGTTGTATCCTCAGATAGATATTTTAAATGAAATTAGACCTAGATCCTCATACAGTTATCAATTTTGCAAAGTTCACCCCAGCTTCCATGGATGTTGGGCCTTTATAGATGTAGTGGGCCATGAAAATACAATTTCTCATGCATAGCTCCAGTGTGAACCTTTGAAAATCTCTGCCAGAAGTTCCAATGTGCTTACAGTTATTCTATAGTACCTTTGTCCGTGATGATGTGGTGGGTTTTTTTCCCAATTAACATCTCTAAGGAAGAGTTCACCAAATAACTTGTTCAGCATAGACTAACCAGCATGGTAGAAGTCTGCTGAGTACTTTAATTGATGTCCATTAAAAGTGCAAAGCTGTTCTGCTATGATCAGACACCCTGAGATACGCCTACAAAGGATCTTGATTCCATTAATTCAGTGGGTGCCGCTTCATAGGTAATGAAAAATTAAGCAAGCTTTGACCAAACCTTGAGAACTTAACTCAGCAGTTAGCAATGGAAACCCAATTAAAATACTTTTCATGTACTTGTTTTTAAATATTCATGCTATTGAACCATTCCCACTTAATGCATAAATGACAACATAATATCCAACTGTAACAGTTGGTGGAAGCCATTTTAAGTAGCAGTTTAACAAACAGAGATGGATTTTAATTTGCAATGCCAGTTGAGCTGTAATAAAAACTAGTATTCCAGCTGTGAAAAAAAAAAAACCCACAACAAAACAACACAGCTTGGTTTAGAGTTATTTACAGATGTGTAGGGATTTTTTTTTTCCAAAGCCATACAGAAGAACCATTTGGTCATTATGCCTTCCCAGAAACATTTGTATCAGATGCCCTTCCTACCTCTAATTTCTGGAATCAAACTCCTAAGAAAACACACATTAAAATATTATGGCAATTCTTAAGTGTTCATTGATTACAGAATTCAATTTCCTGTTGCACATGTTACTGTTCAGTGTTAATATAACTGTTTACTTGTTTTTATGGACTGTGATGAGCTTCTGTTGACCTTGAGATAAATCCTATACTGCTGTCTTTGAATGATTTCCACGTGTTGGCATTGTTGCTGTCTCCTGGAGTGTTATTAGGATTCTTGCAACTTTGATTTCTGTTTTGTTTATCCTTCTCAAAATATCAGCTGCTGGAATCACGGTGTTTTGTGAAAGTTTTAGCGCTTTTTCTGTAATAATGAAATTCCCAGTTGCATGAGAGAAAAGTCTGCAAATAAGGGCCAAGCACACCCTTGAAATCTCTTCAGAAAACCCAAAACAAAAAAATCCAAGCTTTTCTTTTCTTAACATTAGGTTAGGGCAAGGAGAAGATAGGATCTTGTATTCTAAAACAAGCCTGGAGGAACGGTTCTTGGTACATTCCACTGAGCAGAAGATGTTGTCACTAACTGGCACAGTGACCTTTCTGCCCTACTTTAGGGCTTTATTTAATACATACAACATTATGATCCCTGAAGATTTCATCTGTAGCTAAACATAAGCTCCCATGAACAAAATGTTTGTTGCCCTGGGAAGGGTTAGATAAAATACTTCTATTATTTGGATTAAGGAATTTGGCCACTGGAAGTTTTCTTGCTTTTTCAGGTTTTTTTTTTTTTCCCCTTCTTTCTTTGTATCAGCATAGTCTTATTAGAGACCAAACAACGGTAAAATGGACTGTATTGTAAGCTAAGCACTCAGGGACCTGAAAGTCTGCAAGCAATAAGCAAAGCAGCAAAGTTCCCAGAGAGGACAATTTGTAGAATTCATAAGCCTGAAGTGCTTTAACTAAAGCAGTAAAGTTCAGAAAAGAAATGGGGACAACGTCAAAGACACTAGGAAGTTGTGATTAGAAGTTTGCAATACACAGGAAAACAATGTGGGGGGGGGGAAACCAGGTATGGTGCACTCACACAGCAGGGCTGGAAATAAGGCTTTATTAGAGGACAGGAGAATGATGCACGTTAAGAAGAGGAAATAGCTCTTCTGACGTAGTGTAGGAAATCATGTTAATTGTGTCTACCTGAGATTCAAGCTTTCTTATTTTAACTACAGTTTTTAGAATGGTCACAGGTTTCACTCTAAGTAGCTCAAGTAACATGCAGGACCGTGGAAAGTATTTCGGTGACAAATGGAGAAGCTGCAAGTAAATGTCTGAATTATAGCCTCCTTAATTGGTAATGACATCAGGAGAGTTTAACATGAGCTACTGTCATCTGAACTGCGTGTGCGTTAAACAGATGAAGAGCACAACAGTAACTTGGCATACTCATGAATTGTTTGGGAGGAATGAGGAATATGGGGAAAGGTTGAATCACAGTACAGTATATGTAGAAACCAGAAATATTCTTGAACACTTCAGCCTACTGCAGTCAGCCTACTGCAGTAAAATTGATAGTGTCTCTTGTGGTGGAGAAAAAGGTTAAAAAAAAACCCTGAGAAAACAGTTTTGAAGAATGCAACTTTTATAAAGTGTGAAGGATTTCAGTTCCACCCCACAAGCAACTGTAAAAAGTTGTTTGTTTTCTCAAGGGTTTTTTCTTGTATTTCAACTTAATTGCCTTTCAAAAAATTGGGTAACAAAGCATTTTGCGTTAGTGCACGTCAGGAAAGCAGACCTGCAAGTACTGTGCAAGCCTGAAGCCCAATGTGACTTTATCTGACAAGCAGGAAGCAGGATTAACTGGTCCTTTCAGTTGCCTGGCCCTGAACTGGTGGGAGAGATGTGGGCTGGCACTGGATCTGAGGACTGATCGGAAGGTAGGTCACTGTTCCTTATGAGTAAGCTGAAAGGTCTGCTCTCCTGACACTCTGTATTTGAAGTCCACCTAAAGAACGCTTAAACAGAAAGGCTAAAGAGTAATGGCTACTGTCTGCAACCAGGATGAGAACTTTGCCTCAGTTTCCTTTTCCTTTGAAGCAATAGATGTCAGTGACGAGTGACCCTTTTGGGAAGAGACTGAGAGCAACACTCGAACACTAGGAAGAACAAATATGAGAGTATAACATGAAATCTTGTCTTGCATGCCAAGAGACAGATAGGAAGGAGGAAGAAAACATGAGGCCTAATTCCCTTCCATCTTTCTGCAAGACTACGACAATAAATAGCCATCTTCTGGGAAAGTACTTGCTCGTGTACATTCACTGAAAATACTAACTTACCATCCGCCGCTATCACCTCTCTCGATTCTGCTTACACCTTTTATGATTCCAGGAGAAACTTTTTAGAATTTAAGCTGTTCACTTTGCTGCCTTCAGGGCTGGCTTTCTGTCATTCTTCGTTAAAAGCTGGTGGCATGGCATTTTTGCAGAGGGCAACAGCATTACTGCTATGCAGATCACTTAATTATTCCAAGTGTTATGAGTGCAAGTCTCTGAAGATGACAATGTAATATAGGGAAGGCTGAAATGAGAGGTAATGAAAGGTAATGAAAAAGTCAGAGGTAGACAAGATGATCCTGTGATGCAAGGTCAAACAAAACAAAACACTTAATAAAGGACTGTGGAGCTGGAATTAGCCAGTATTGCTGAATGGGCCACCAGTGTCACAAAAGCAATATACTCACTGGGAATGGGGGAATGTAGAATGTCAATGCAGTATAGAGCTAACTCCTCGCACTCCCTGGAGGCTGCTTAAAAGCTAACATTGCACCTACTGAAAAAGATTTATCCTGTATTCATCTGCTATGTGTAAAAGAAAAGATGAAGCTTCTTGAGAGAAGTGGCAAAGTAAGCAAGCACAAAGTGACTGTCACCCCCAAAAAGAGCTGTCTCAAAATTATAGGCTTTCCTGAATTAAGGATGCAACCAGAGGCATGGACATCTCCACGACATCTTTTGCCCCGAATGAAAATGTTATTAGAATTTAGGAAAAAAACTTTTACAGAAAATAAGTAAAATTTACCTGCTCATTCAGAGCCAGGGCCAAACTATTCATTATCAAAATTTCACTTAATGCCTGGAACCAGAATATTGAGTTTACAGGGAAGAGACTACAGGAAACCCTACCACACTGCCTTCATTCTGCACCTCTCTGCCAGGGAACTTGTTGGTGTAGGTTATTGTATTTATCATTTTAATTGAGAAGAAACTGCAGTATCTTTCTGGCTTGGACCATGACCCTCCTGTGCTAGGTATTTTACAAACAAAAATTAGAAAGACACTCCCTGTCCTAAATCACTTTTAATCTTAAAACAGATAACAGATGGATACAGGCAGATGGCAGAGAAAAAAATGTGACTAGGTCTGATCAAGAATGTTTTCTCATCAAAACCATGGTGACTGATAAGCTCTCCTTTAAAAAAATTGGTTTTGACAGTCTTGATAAAACTTTTGATGAAAAGTAAAGGACAGAATTTCCAGTCAAGGTAAGGGGACCAGCAGACAATAATAATGAGGTTGTCACTTAAGTGGGCTGTAGCAGATCAAAGTTCAAGTGTTTTGTCTGAATTAGGTATGATTTAAATCAGGCTTTCGTACTTTCTGTGTGAATACTACCCCTTAACTTCACCTGGAAGAAGGTCCTGCTTATTTTAAATGTACACACACATGTATATGCATATGTATATATACATGGACACACACACACATAAGCTAATGAAAAAGTCTCAGATTTGTTTCAATGTAGAACAAGACTCAAGTTTTCTTGAGGAAACCATTTCCATTTTATATGTAACCAGAGCTAGTACATGGAGAAGAAAGATGCAGACAGGGAAAGTATAGAAATAAATTACCTGAAAGGCAAATATTTATGTTTCAATCACTAATTTGGCTTCAGCACTAGTGTCAAACTGGTGTAAATTGTTGTAGCTCATCTAGCTACTATGGAGATGTTCCAATT
This sequence comes from Aquila chrysaetos chrysaetos, assembly GCF_900496995.4. Classification (NCBI taxonomy): domain Eukaryota; kingdom Metazoa; phylum Chordata; class Aves; order Accipitriformes; family Accipitridae; genus Aquila; species Aquila chrysaetos. Next base: position 8,209,838 of record NC_044012.1, read on the forward strand.
TAAATTCTCAGGTATATGGTCTTGGGGTCCACACTTAAATTTATTTTAAAACATTGGAGAAGAAGGTAGACTTGTAGTGAACCCTTACAGAGAAATGAACTGTAGACTGTGTAAGGGCCTTTCTTATGGATCGCTGTTATCAGAAGGGCAGAACACTTCCTTCTGAGTTCTCTTCCTTCAGTTGTTCATCTCAAAAGAACATTACATTTTCTCTTCTGTAAAGGGGTCTTCAGCAGTGCCTCCTGAGTGTCCTCCATTCACACCATTACAGTGGAAATACACCAAGGAATTTAAACTGAGATGGTGAGAGGATGGCTTAGAAATGGGAAAAATGTTGTGTGCCATAGGATAAATTATCATTCTATTTAAAATTGTGTAAGAAAGCTGTTTCTGAAATCTCTGATGAACCAATATCAGACACCCAGTAAAAATGTATAGTGTAATATGAAATAACCTTAATAACAATATCAACGACAACAACACCACCACCAATAATAATATTTTTAGGATGTGTGCCATACACTGCTAAGCATGGGAAAAACAAACAGGGATCTGCCTGTCTCATCCCTTACAATTACCCCAAAATAAAGTTATTTTAAGGCAAATTTTAAGAAGAAAATTTCATTTACATATAAATGTACATCTTACTCAACACTAAACTGGCAATATCAAAGCTAGTTGAGGGTAAGTACTAATTGGATGTCTGATTTGCATAGTTTAACAGTGGAATAGGGTAAATATATGTTGAGATGCAAAATATAACGTGAATCTTAATTCAGTACTAGTATCCCTTTCATTGGTGTATGGATACAATCAATGAATATATGCATGTCCCTTCTGTTTTGACATATTGCAGTATTTTGTGTAAAATTAATTTTAATACATTGAAGCTCCCATAAAATAGTTTGATTCCTACTCATTGTGGTGTTTTTTTTGAATTAAAACGAACATTTCAGGGCTTAAATTACCTATATTTCTTACATATTTACCATGTTCAATATTTTATTGACTTAAAAATGTTGCTTGAATTTCCTTTGTGACCCAATGGGTCATTTCACCATGAATAGTCATGCACAAGCTTGTGGAAGTTTAATCCAAGCTTTGAATGACATTGTTTTGAACAAGAGTGTTTTCTTGCAAACCAGACCTACTTCTGTAAGGTAGAAGAGAAATAGAAATAGAAACAAGATTGAATCTTTTAATTCGTTTTATTTTGTTTTTGTCTTAACCACAATGGAACAATCAGTAGTAGACAGCAAAGCTTTCTCCCCTAGTAGAGTACAAATTATTCATTAAGATGTCATAATCAGGTTTTTTTGAGAAATCCATTGTTTATGTTTTTCAGGCTAAACATAGGTCAGAAAATGGGATTTGCCTCATCATACCTCTGTTTTTCTTCAGTGTTTAAAGGGTTGTGGTTTGTTAAGAAACTTTTTTTAGTTCTTAAAGATTTATGGTTCTGTTTTAAAGATTATAAAAAAATATTTTTGTTGCAATTAAAAAAAAAACCACTTTCAGTCTTTATCTGAATTTAATTATCCCAGTAAGAAAAGCTTTAATTTTAAAATTTCCTTTTAAGGATGAAAGTCTGTTTCTGTAATTTAGAAGTATGTCTTATGAAGTAAATTAAAAACACCGTCAGTGTACAGAAAGAGGCACGTAATGGGGAATTTAGACATTTTTCCTATAAATTTATTCTCTGAATTTTGAATTGCTACTAATTTCCTCCCTATAAGATTGGAAATGGGAATAATATAATATCATCTTTTCTCCAGTGCAGCCATTTAAATGTTGTTAGCAGGCTAAGTCATGTCTAAATACTTCAGAGAAAGTAGAAGGAAAATATTGTGCTGACTGGAAGTAAAGATATTTAGTGATAGCATGAGAAAACACTTTAAAATAAAGGTTTAACTCCTGCAAAAGAGAGACTTTGGATTTTTGGAACAAGCTAATCATGGGAACTTAACTAAAAAGTGACCTGGGTTTATAAAGGAAGTTTTGATTGACCTGCTCCCTCTCTGCATTGTGGAGTCTGTCTTGCTTTCCCTCTTTGTCCATTCAGTTTCCTTCTGGCCCTAAAGCATGCCTCTCTCCGTGTATCCTGCCTACATTTTTTTGAAACTTGAGATCCCTGTAAGCTATCCCAGGTAACATTTAACTTACAGATAATGGTCAAAATCAGACAATATTAATAAAATTAATTCTTACTAATTAATATTTATTCTGCCTCTGGATAAACTTCTTCATAAGCTCTTCTTGGACTGGACTGGCTTCCTTAGTGTTTAGCCATTTTTTTTCCCCTAATATCATCATCACTACATGAGAGCCATGAAGCTTAATGACCCTCCATTGTCTTTGGTCTGGGACTTGTATATACCCAGTCCTACATATGGTGGCACATTTTGTGATACAGCAATTTATGACTTGTACATAAGAAAATTACCCGAACTGTGACAGAAGCAATCCCTTTTCTATCACACTTAAAAAGAAAAATAATAAAAATGCATTTCTATTAAAGCTGAAGTCTTAGCTAGTATACTTGGAATAAAAACAAAATTACTATGATAGTTTTCCTTTGACTTTATGGCAGTATAAGAAGGATTAATACACTGTATGAGCATACTGGATGATAATAAAATAGAGGAATTAAAATAATTTCAACACATTGTAGATAAACCTTTGAAAATAAGTAAAAATTCAGTCTTAAGTATCAGAATAATTGGAATGTATGAGTAACTTTTCCTAAGAAAAGCTACTTTTTAAAATGCTCATTATCAGGGTGTAACAGGAGCAAGCGTTGCATTGCTAGAGATAACATGTACAGAGGGACAAGAAATTGAAAAGGTGGAGAAAGTCTACAGAAGGTTAAGGGGGAGGGGAGGGAGAGGATAATCCATCTATCATTTCTGCCACAATAAATCTTCCTTTTTTTGAGAGAATAGTGTGACCCCAGAACAATGAGAACAAAATTGCTCTGCTACACTATTTCCAGTGTCTTAGTATCACTATGGAAGTCTTACCGATCATGAACAGATCATGTTTTGTAAGTGTTTGTTGTCACAGGAAGCATGATTCCTGTGTTTTAGCAGAGGGTGCTGAACATTTCTGTTTCTAGCAAATAGCAAACCTCAAAATCAAAATCAAAAAATGATTGTATTTAATACAAGATTAAATAACAAAATTTAAAATATAAAATGAAATATGCACAATCATCTCTTTAGCTGGTAGGTTTCTATTATTCATCAAATCAGAAGCTAAGTCCTCTGTGTCATTTTTTTCAAATAGCAACAACAGAAACTAACAACGAAGAAACACCCAGGCACTTCAGTTGATGTAACCATGAAGATGGCAGTGCACTTTGAAAAATAGTATGCCACCTCAGTCTGGAAGTGACAGACTCTGAATGTGGAATGTATGAAAGAAAATGTGTTATGATGATAGTACAGATGTGGATAAACGGCATGTATGGTTTGTATTTCTCTGAAGAACAGTATAGAAATTAAAGCACAATTTCTTTTAAAAAAATATTTTTATAGAAAATCTAAGAAACTGAGCAGCATCTTGTTTTGATAGGGATAATATGTATACATGGCACATAGTATATTAAAAGTCATAAATACCATCACTGCTAATCATAATCAAAAGACACAAACAAATCTAAGAACTTGCATTAATCTTTTCTAAATGCTGGAAGTTGCTCTGTGCTTAATTACGGGTAGGATAATCTTGTCTTTATGGCTAGGCTGGAGTTGAGTAGGTATTCGAGTCCTGATTCTGCCACGTGCTTCCTTTATGGTGTTAGTCAAAATGCTTTTATCTTTATTTTTTTATTTGAAAATTGGACATAGCAGTTCCTTTCTTCACAAGAGCAAATATTATATCTTACGCTAATTTCGTAGTGAACATTTATAGGGTAAAGCAATTTTATTTCTCCTGTATGTGGAATTGGGAAGACAATGATTTTTTAATACTGGCCAATCTTAAAAAAAAAAAAAAAAAAAAAAGAAGAAGAAGATTGGAAAGATGAAATAAAAAGGTGTAAAAGCTCAGCAAACACTTGAAAGAGAAGCCTGTTCAGAAAACTGATAAAAAAGATCATAGCAGGGAAGGCAAGAAAAGGCCAAATTGTTTAACTTTTGAAAAAAAGAGACTTAGCTTTACCTTGTCTTGATGTCTAAGATATTTCTGATTGCTCTATAATTTTTAAAAAAGGGATAAGCAGATACAGTGAGTGAAAGCCAAAAATGGACCAATTCAGAGTGGAAGTAAAGGAAACGTTTTTAAAAGGCCAGAAAGGTAATCATTACAGACAGATTAGAATTTCCTTCAACTGTAATCTTTTAATGAAGGCTAAACAATTTTCTGAAAGATATTTTATAGCTCAGCAGAAGTGACAGACTTGATGCAAAAATTATTGGTCTGCATCATGAAGAAGGTCAGTCTAGACTGTCCCAATAGTTCATTCTGGCTTTACAATCTATAAATCTATTAATTAATGTTTGTGAGTCATGCTGATACCATAATGCTGGAGGCCATAGAAGCATGTAAGTTATGCTAACTTACTACAGGTCTTGGAAACAGAAAGGAAGAGAGACTGCTTCCAGAAAGCCATCTATGAACAGATCATTGCAATATTTTTCACAAGTTAATTCTGTGAAGGACATCTTATGTTCTGTAGTGACAAGTTCTTGTGCATGACTGTGAATCCATCTGCTTTGTTCTGTGGGTTAGTTGATGAAAGAAAATTGGATTTGTTGGTACAGGTTCTTAGATGAGCGGTACTAAAACAGGTCACAAAACTGAGAACTAAGCTTGCTTGCTTCCTTTTTTTTTTTTTTTTTTTTTTTTAAGCACCCCCCCCCCCCCCCCCCACCCCCCCCGATTATTTGTTTGCAAAGAAAGAACTACGTAGGTTGCTTCCTCATAGATTTGGTCATGTTTACTAAATAATTTCAAAGGAAAGGAAAAATTGTTGTCAGCACTAGATGTCCTGGATGGAGATGAGGGAGAAGGGCCTTTTTCCTAGTGTCCAGGAGCTCAGCTGTTACAGAATTCACCTGGAGTATGGCAAGTCTGAGATCCTCCTGCCTGGAAGAATTTCAGTTCAAGTTTCTAACCTTCCAGGGAAATGACCTAACCAGCAGGTACCAGGATATTCTGGTAGTGCAGAGATTAAATCAGCTCCAGATGAGCTTTCTGATTACCTGGTTCTCACTGTCTTGTTTTTGGTATTAATGGATATTTAGGAAGAACTGAAAGTCTTTGCTTAAGTATAGCTTTTGTGTTGGGGGCATTAGGAGGTAGGAGAAATTAATACCATTTTCTTCTAGCAGTAGAGATAGCTATGGGTTTCTTGTGCTCCTGTGTGCTTTAGCCATGCCTGATTGTATATATAATTGAATAAGTAGCTTCCCTGAAAATACTGTGAATCTTAGCCTCCTTTTTTTTAAGCTTTTCTTAAGCTATTACTCCAACACTTTGTTTTAGGAACAGAATGTTGCATGTAGGGTGAAAATGATTTGTTGAATTATTTTGCTATCTCAGTGAGATAAAAGCAAATTATTTAAAATCCGTTTGATCCAAAAGAATATATTGTTTCTTTTTTTCAGGTCAGCAGATGAAGAAAAAATGAAAATATTTGAATAGTTCTGTGGGTTTCTGAGCATAGTGAGGATGGAAATAGTCAAATAGTTGCTGTTAAAATTCAAGAATGTGAATAGCCCTTGTGTCTATACAGACACTGACTTTACTGGGATTATTTGCATGCTTAAGTATCTCACTAAATCAGAACAGAATAGGCTGGAGTTGATTTTGGTATTGTATTATGCTGAGATAACCACTGATTTGAGTGAAAATAGTGTAGTGAAATGAATCATATCCACAATATTTTTAAGTCGATTTTTTATTTTATATGGCAGAATTGGACATTTATTCAGGAAAATGGCTCTTCATCTTTCCCCTATGAGAAGCAACAGTTCAACAGTCAAATAGGGGAAAAAAATCAATGCCTTTTTCTGAGTTTGTCCCTGTTTCAAGCCCTTGTGCAATGAAGGTCACATGCACCTTCATTCATCCCTTATCTTCTGACATTTTTCAAGGCATACCTTGTGTTCAGTGTTCATGCCTGGAGCATTATATGTCCTTAGCACATCCTTCAGGACAATATACAACTCTCTTATCTTCCTTGATTCAGAGACATGCACTGCAGTTTGAGAGGAGGCTGAAAGCTCAGTAAAACAAACGGTCATATAAGGTCAGATACCTTTCGCATTGGTCTTCTTTTCTCTTGACATGGGCTGCACATTTTCTTTTCTTGTTTCCCATCTGTGTATTACACACTTGGAATTATTTTAAATCTTACTGTTTCTAGAAGTGAAAAGCACAAAATGTAACAGAAACATGTAAGCTATAACGCACTTTGGAAAAAGTTTGGATGACTACTGTTCATCTGTAGAGTAGTACAAGTAAGTGATTGTTGTCTGCAGGCTAAAAAGGAAAAAAAAATCAGGTCAAACACAATGCTTGCTCTACTCTGAGTACTTAGTAACATTAGCATTAATAATTGTACAGTTTTAAACAAAACCTGATTTAAAACAAAACATTGAAGTAAGTAAAATTGTTGAAAATATGTAAAAGTTTCAGAGAAAGATATATTTTCTTGAACATATTTCACATAAGTTCAAGAAAAGTTTTAGTTGATTTGAATATGTAATTGCTTGGGTGGGCTGGCGTTGGTGTGGGTGGAAGGAAGATTGCATGTATGTGTTGCAGCAGGTCAACAAGAACTGAAGGTATCAAATAAATTGATACCAACAGTCACTTCAATTACTTTAAACAATATATCCCAAACTATGAAAATTGGAGACCCTACTGTTATTAGGAAATAAATTTTCCCTGCAACCCTTATGTGTTCTTTTATATATATTTTCTAACATACCCTCACTAACATACACACAGAGATTGTTAATGTCCTTCTGTACTTCAGAATATGTTACTTTAAGCAGCCTAAACAGATGTAAAATCTAGGCAAGATACTGCATTATTCATTCCAGTCAGTTTGAGTTATTGATTATGGCATTTTGATGTATTCCTGCACTTGCTTTTTTTTTCCTTCTCCCTCGTAGACTGATAATCTAGAAAATGAAAATGAACAGGTAAAAATAAGAGCATAGTCTTGGTTCCATTTTCATTGCTTTGTTAAATTCAATAGCACATTAATGAGGCCTTTGTTTTTCTTCATAGCAACACTATTTCCTTATCTTGCACATGGTCATCCCTCAGAGAAGCCTGGCTGCATGCATCATGTCAACCCTTGGCTTGATACAAAAGTGCAGAATTTTTGTTTATAGAGGCACAGCATTTTTTTCCTTTATAAATGCCAAACTGAATGAAAAATACTCCTTAGAGAATTAGAAAATAATGAATGATTGGCATTTGGTGTACAATTTCTTATTCTAGTGAGATTTTGGCATGCCATTCACTGGGAAATTCAGAGTATTGAATGACATCCACATTTACCAGATGGGCTGTCAAGGCATACTATGTTGTCAACACCTTTGCAGAATATCACTTGAAACCTAATTCCTCTCATTTATGGGCACCCGATTTGGTGTTTCTGAATAAGGTATTGTATATGTTTTTTTCCCACTCTAAAGCTGTTCATGTTACTAAAGCCATGGCTAGGTCTTTTCAACCACAAAGGGTATCTGTGTGTGGGGACAGGGGTTAGGGGAAATACATGGGAGCACACGTGCACTGAGTAAGTGATAGAGTATGCTTAATTCTATGAGGTTCTCTTGCACTCTCTCACATGTTGGTACCTTAAGGCGATATGGATCCTATGGTATCCAGTAACTAGCAGGAACTGATTCAAAGTCCAGCTGGTGGCCAGTTAAAAGTTACATTCCTCAGGAGTTGATACTAATAAAGGACTACTGTTGTTTGAGTATTCAGTAATGACCTGTTTGTTGGGATGAAATCCTCAGCAAGTTGGTGGATGACACCAAATGGGGTGGAATAGTTGATCTGCTTCATAGCAGAACAGGGCTGCCACTCAAAAAGATATGAACAGGATGAAGAAATGGGTTGACATGAGGTTCAGTAAAGACAAAAGCACCATTCTGCGCCTGGGATGTAACAACCCTAAGATGTGGTACAGGAAGGAGGTTGTCTAGCTAGAGGACAGCTCTGCATGGATGCTTTGATAACGTAGTCCCAAGTGTGTGAGAGAAAGAGACATGGGTACTGAGTTTCTAGTACTTCTTACTTTGTATCAGTGGCCACTGAGAGGTGATATTAAGTACAGATTGGTGTTTGAAATACATAAATGGCGATTAAGGTTTCATCATACCAACAATTTCCAGCACATTGCAGTTCTCGAAAGAACCACAAAATCAAGTGCAACTATGTTATTCCAGATATGCAGTGTCTTCTGTGTTCATTACAACAGGATAGATCACAAATGAACCAGTTTCAACCCTCTACTGTTATGCTTTCTGTAAGTTTTCTTTGCTGTCTAAGCAATACCTTATTTGTTGCAATGCAATGCCTTTGGTTGGTGCCCTATTCACCACAGCCTGGAGAGCAGATTGAATTCTCTGTTTGATTTTTTTTTTTTTTTTTTTTTTCCTTCTTGGCAGCTGTGTTTCTCAGTCTCTGATAATTTTTTTTTTTTCTCACTTATGGATTCTCTCAAACTGGTTTGTGTCTCTCCAAGTGTGTTGCCCAAAAGTGGACTTAAATTAATTGAGGACTTATGAGTGCTGAGCTGAGATTTCTTTCTGTATCCTGCACATCATAGTTTTGCTTATAATCCCAGTATGGTTTCCCTTTGTGCAACACCTAAGTGGTGATTCATGTTCAGCTTGCAATCCACTATAACTCCCAAATCCGTTCATATGAAACTGCTATTCAACCACTTCATTATGTGGTGATTTGTCTAGATTCCTGAGTAACAGAGTAGCAGAGTGGTGAACACACCTGCGTGGAACAGGTTTCATTCTTGGCCACTGACCATCTAGATAAATATCTTTAGAAGGTTGTACCAGCTGCTTGTTAGAGCAAATAGCCAAGAGCCAGGAAAGTTCTGAGATCAAATCCTAATTAAACTGCTGACTTGCTGCATGACCTTGGGTGGCTACTCTCTTTGTGTAGCCATGAGCCCCAAATCAAAGACTCTCAGCTGAACTTCTCTCTGAAGACAGATTAAAAAAAATGTACAAAACAGAATCTATATACATCACCAACAGTAACATTCTGTTTGTATTGAACTTCTAACCTGACCCCTGACACTTAATGCAAAATACATCTGTGCTTTCCTAGATTCTTCTTGTTCTTATTTGTTTATATGGGTTTGTAGCTGCATTATGGTTAACACAGATACATCCACACAGGATTATCGAAAGCAGGTTTTTGCAGATCTGACTACCTATTTTATCATGTAGAAGTGTGGAAATTTTTTTTGCGCAGCTTGTATAAGATGGTGCATTTTTGTGAGAAAGTGTATTGGCTATAGTGCTCTGTGTACAAGCTTCAACACAGAAGTTTAATGCTAGGCACTACACTAATAAACACTAAGTTGTTAACTTAAGTCATGCTGGACTTAGGCTGTATGCAGAAGGCTAAAAAGTTCAGGGACAGCAGGGAAGAAAATGGGGATGAATGACCAATGTACTAACTGCCTGTGAAACTTGAACTGTAGTAGAAAAACAAGGCGGGGGGAAGGTATGCAGTTACAAATGTGAAAAATCAAAGCACACATCTTTGCATATAGTTCGGCAGGGACCTTGTCTGGAATGTGTTTTAAATGCTAGCAAAATTGTAATATGCCAGTTTGCACAAGCATCAGTTGATACATTTGGCAGCTGAACAGATAGGAAACCTCTATGAAGTTTGCAGGATTCCCAATCACAAGGGAGTACCAAATGGAGGCACATCTGCCTTACTGTAACTTCATCTAACTGAAGCCCTGCAGTGTGACCCAGCTGATGAATGTATCTGGCTTGGTAGCACTGAACTTCCCAAGCTTGAAGATGTTTGCTGTCATGTGGTTGGAGAGCTCACAGAGGTGCCCCAAATGTTAACCAGCCAATGTAGTTTTAAAGGTCAGACCACTCTCAAGACACTACCATGCTGGCTTCACAGCATTGTTGCGTGAGTGGTACCCTCTCATTGAGTGTAATGCAGATAACTATGGAAATAGGTGTGCACCACTGAAAGAGCACAAATTCAGCTTATTATATACCACACTAGGGATTAAGAGTTAAATGAATAAAAAAGATGTGCCATTTTAACAAGATTTCTCAAATGATACAGGAACATGGAGGAGGGAAATGAGAAGAACAGAGGAGGGTTAGAGGAGGAAGATGGGTAGGAAGGCATGCACTATTCTTTTCTTAAGTTTGCAGTTGTGTTGGCTGTTTAGTTTTTGGCAGGGGGAGCATTCTTGTTTTCACGTGCTGAATGGTACCTAGTGGTTATTGTCATGATGCAGATAAAAACTGTGGGGAATTCAAGTAATGCTTGGTGTATCTTTACTACATGCTGCAAGGAAGACTGGAAATACTTGTTAGCTGTAAACAATCTGGGTTTTTTAGTGATGACCAAGGGTCTACTGGGCTAATTTATTCTCCAATTTCAACATATTTAGAGCTACTTGGGGAAATCTGTATACTGGGGGATTCTGTGCTATATAGACCTTTCCCAGACTAGGTGGTTCAACAGCAGAGTCATACAGGGGTTTTTTGAGTGTTAAATATAAAAACAAATCTCTGCTGATCTTCTTGGTAATTCTGCCATGGATAAAATGTTGTACAAGTTTTTCCTATAAGGTAGAAAGGAAGAATTGAGTTATGAACCGCACCTGCATATCCTGCTGATCATGAGCTAGGAAAGCATAAATACAAACAAAGTTTGTGCAAGAGCAGGACTTCTGCTCAGGTGCTGATAGGAACACTGTTATTCTGGGACTTCACAATTAAAATATAGTTCAGTTACAAACATGAATGTGAGTTGCATACCACCTAGAGTATTGCATATGAGAGTTAAGTATTTGGAGATGAGGCTTTCAAAAATAGAAGAAATAAAAATGTAAGTGCTTATATTGTTTAATACTAGATGTGGCAGCGTTTGGTCTTATTTCTTAGCTTGTGGATCCTTAGTAACTGCAGATGAGTTTCTCATCACCTCTACAGGACCTTCACTACCTTTTTTGTCCTCTGGTACCTGAAACTCTGCTACTTCCATCAATCACAATCATGATCTAATCATGATCTCTCTTCCTATTTCCCTACAGTTGTAAGAAGTTCTCTTGTGTGCTGGAGAAAGGTGCCCCGGTCTGAGGATGCTCAGCCAATCTTCTGTACGGGAGGTACTACTGAGAGGTGGAAGTGGCTCTTTAAACAGCAAGGTTTGTACAATGCTAAGTATTGCTTTGTACGCTGGCTGTATAACATAGTTCATTGATAGCACTAGAAAATTAATTGCTCCTTATTCAAACATGGGCTGCTTTCGCTAGTGTCTCTGTGATTGTTCTAGAAAGCGATACCTCCTAAGGTGTGGGCTAAAATAGCTGGTTTGCTGATCAACTCAGAAATGTGGAATATAGCTTAGCTTTAATGTGGAAGAGTAGCTCTTGCTCACAGAGCTTATTTTTTTATTTGCGCTCACACTCTCTTTCAACATGATACCTCTCTCTTCCAACATTCTATATACATACATACCTCCATGTGTGTATGGAGGTGCTGGGGAGGGGTTATGTATCTATATCTCCAAGTATAGACATTCTTGGTTTTGAACAAAATCTTTCTTTGATCCAGTGACCACTTTCATCAGCAAGCAAAGGTCGCAGTGACCCTAGCTACTTTCGGACAAATTTACAAGAAGCAAAAAATAACTGAGCACAAGCACCTAACAAAGGAGTTACTGTATGGGGGAAGGTCAGTAAACAGTTTGTTAAGCTAATTCCAAAACAAGGTAATTTATCCATCGAGTAAGGACGTCTTACGGAAATCTACAAAAGCATGTGCAATAGCTGATTTCAGCATAGTTTTTATGACAGCAGTTAAAGCTTGATGTTAAAACGTATTTTTAATGCTTATAACACAAACCTGTACAACTGTGCTAACGACAAGTGATGTTTTTCCTTTGTATTGTATGAAATTTGTGAAAAATTAAATTTGCCCCTGAAAACCTTTTTCACCATCTCACAGTGCTGATACTGTAGTAGTAACTGTATTTCTCATCCAGTTCAAGAATCTAATGCTGAATTTTCCATGCTATTAGGCTGAAAATATTTATTTATCAAAATGTTGCTGTCACTGAACTTAATATTCATTTTAATTTATGGCAGTAAAATCTGAGACAGTTACTAACACTTCTACCATTTTTGGAGAATATTATCCTATCTCTTAAAAAAGCTATGGCAAATCTCATTAATAGCTAGTGGCATTATTTATAACTAGCATTCTTTTCAGTATGCACCACTGTACAGTTTTCACTAATAGAGTCAGTTCCTTTACCAAGACAGGATTAAGGCCTCAGGAAGCCTTTTGGCAAAACCACAACTTCTAAGGATAAATATAATATGAATCAGAATAAAAACATGTGATAATAAATTTCTAAGAGGCAGGTATCATGCAAAATACTTTAATGACAGCTGAAGAGTATAGAGATACCATGGCAATAATGCTGAGATTCTAGATGGATAACAGCTAGGCATGCACGGGTATGAAATTATCCATGTTAAACCCTCAAAGACAGCCTACCTGCAAATAATAGAGAATTTCTGGGCAAAATATGAACAAGAGAGAATGTTCTTCCTCAGTACTTCACACAGCATAAACAGGAATGGAAAAATACTGAGGAATAAGCCCATTTCATCAGTAAAGCTCACTCTCCAAAAAAAGTTTCTAATGCACACCCTTGTAGAGTCCACTCTTCACATAATTTGCTTGCTGCTCTGTCCAACTATTTACATCACTAGTTACACCAGATCAATCAGAATAAAAGCATAGACTGCAGAGTCAGCTTACATAGATTGAAACATCTAAACTGACTGAAGGATATGAAATGTCAAGGAAGTTGGAGTTTAGCATTTTATGCTTTCTGAATCCCAAGTTTCATTAATACCTTACAGGCAATTCTAGAACCTCATAGTTATTCCAAACTCAGAAATAACTGTACGTCCTGGGTTTTGGCTCTCTCTTCTGTTTCACTTAGTAATTTTTTTAGAGCAAAAGTCCTAGGTTTTCATCCCTGTCTGAAAAAGAACCAATCTCCTCAAGTCTGTTTTCTGTGCTAGATGTACGAGACATAGTAGGTAAAAATATATTAACTGACGGTAGACAAATTCTTTTGCAGTATAAAGGAAGCAGAATGCTTTCCAACTTACATACATAGTGCAAAATAATATGTTATTCAAGCAATTGCATTCCCTTTGTTTCAAAAAGCTGGCAATGAGGTTGATGTAAACAATATGTAAAGACAACTGAATCTTAAACAGAGGCAGGTTTTCTGGAACATCTATTAAAGCCAGTATGCATAGCAATCACTCATCATCTCTCAGGATTTGACCCCTTATATGAACTGTAAAACTATAAAATGCATGATAGACACACACAAAAAAAGAGAAAACAGCAGGCCTTGTACAATGTGGAAAAAGAAGCGCACTTTGCTAATAGGGATGAAAAGAAGAATGTGCTTTCACTCAAGCTTATCTGTCTGAAATAGCAGTACACCCAATGTTTTCACTGATTCATCTGAATAATATTAAATTCTGAACTCCAGTGAATGCTCATTGCTCATTGTTTTCCCAAATAGCCACATATCGTTCTGTTTCATCCAGCCCAAATGATCACAGATGTATTTTAGTTGAGATTTTCAAAACTGTTTATGTTAACAGCAGCTGATAACTCTGAATAAAATGTTTCAAATTGCTTTCAGGACCAACCACTTCACTCAAACACAAAGGCAAACATTGGAGTCTATTTACAGCTTGAAAATTTCCCCATAGAGCACAGCTGTCTTAAGTGCAATTATTTATATGTAGATTTAGTGGCACTGAGGAGTACCCCTCTTTCCCTACCCTCAAAGGGCCTTAAAGCTGATGACCTAATTTTCTAATCTTTACCCAGGTATTTTATGTGCATCTGACCAAAGTCTGGCCCATTACAGTAAACAGGGCATTGCCCTTTAATAGAACCAAGATTACTTGAAAATCCTCTTGAAAACCATCGAGAGTAGCAGTTACTAACCATCTCTCAGCTTTTGACTGAATAAGAATTGGAAGAGTATCAAATGGGTCTATTTATAGAATATGTAGAGACTAAAGCCACACTTAGATGCTATTATATCTCTAGTCTGGGATACATAAATAGGACTTGTGTCCCTGTAATTCAGAATTCCTTCTTCAAGGCATCTCTTGAAGTAGTGTTCATGCTGCCTTGAGAGTTTAGTCCAGTGAGATTAAATTGGGAATAGAGATAAGAAGGAAACTTCTCTTTAAACAAGGTCAAAAGTGTAGACAGACATTTTATTTCTTTCTCCTGAAGTGCATGGCTCAGCTCCAAAGACTTGGAGATGCTTAGAGCTAGGCAGATGTGGGAGCTGTTTGGGTTTGGGGTTTTTTTGGTTTTTGTATTCCTAAAGGAACCTCAATGGAAGTCAGATTTTTTTTTTTTATTTTTTTTCTTTTTTTTTTTTAGAATTAAACTTGTAATTTTTGTATCAGTATTAAAACCCCATATGTTCCTTAGAAAATGGTAAAGAAGGTACTTTCTTGGATCTTTTGAACACAGACGGTTGATTTGCACATATTCAGAGTGTGTGAGCTGGTATTTAGGCTGAGACTCAGAGACAGAAGAGTAAGAGCAGCAGATCAGGAGAGAAGATGTATATACAATAACTTTTGCTTGCATTCAGCCATGGTGACACTCTGGAACTACATAGGACAGGCACTAATCATGACTGGTGAATTCAGAATTGTTCTCATCTGAAGGACAGCCAATAAAAAGCAAACATACACCTCAAAGACTGGCTTTGGATCATAAAATTAGCATAAAATAGTATTTCAGAGGTGTCTTCTGTGCTGCTATAGCTGAGATTAAAAAGGATTTAGCAATATAAACTCCATTTTCCCTGGGGTTTATGAGTGAGACAACTTGAGTTGTTCTGGGTGGAAAAGTAGTCTGCCAGATCCTAGTCCAGAGTGCTGTACATATTTCTCATTTTAAAAACAGGAAGAATTAGTATGTCTCATACATATGCAAGTGTGTAAATATGAAGGATCAGATCTTCCACTGCTTACTAAAAGCACAGGTATATGTTAGAATGTTTCATTTGCCCTCATGCTTTCATGTGTGTAATGGTAGAGCCAACTGGAAATGGGCATTAGGTTACTTCTGTGAGGGACTGTGTACATTTAATAGCCCCCACCTTGACTCATCCTTTTATTACAGTCCAAAAAAAAACCGCACGTAGCCTTTTAATCTACTAATAGAGCTGCACATAGGTTCAGGTTCCTGTCCTTAAGGAAGAGTATTTTATACAACCTATCTTTTTGACTCCCTACAGTCTTTTTCTATCCTGCTATTCTGATGGGTGCTGAGTATTTGCTCAACAAGATGTTGAGTGCTTTCAAATCAAAGTGAATGGAAAGTAATAATTTTGGACAAAGACTCTGGTGCATTTCACACCAAGTCCAGGGCATGTTACTTGTCTTTTCCCGAAGGGTGGGTTTTTTTGTGTGTATGCCTGTTTAAAATAAATGGTATACATCTTATACATCTTAAAAATGTATTTGCGCAAGAGCCTGGAACCATTCCAGGAAGAACCATTACACTTTGGTGGTCTATAATATGGATTTTAAAGCATTTATAAATAGGTATTTAGCTATCAGACTAGAACAGTTCCTTCAGAGACAGTCTACACATAATACACATTTGTAGAACTCCTATTTAAATACATTGTTTACCAGGGGGAGACAGGAAATTGTTTCTTCATACAAATTCCAGTCTCTCAGGCAGATAATACACACTCTGAGAAATGTACAAACATATCATTTACCTTAGAAGGACTGCTAAAATATTACTCAATTCTACCTGAGCCGTTTTACTCCTGCAATTAAACCACAGTCAGGTTTTCGTCTGGATGAGCTCCTGTGTTGAAATATAAGCGTGGCGTCAACACTGTCTGTGTATTTTCTTTGAAAGAGAATAAGCACATATGAAAGATACAATAAAAAAAAAAACCTAACTGAATGCTCACAAATGACCAGTTTTAAGTTACCCATGACAGTGGTTTTCTTAGATCTAAATTTCTAGCCAAATATGAAAGCAAATTCTTCCATGACATTAATATACCTCAACATTTTACAATCGACACTTTAAAATGTTTCGCACAGTTTGATGTGACTGCTGCTATACCCACGTTGTCTCTTTATGAATTGCTGAGCCCAGCCCTTCTGTAGCTAGCAGGAAATTTGATAATCTTTTTCATACAGTTAAGACCCTCACTTTTAAAACCATTGAAGACCATTTTTTTTAAGGAGATAGGAAGTGTTAGCCATTCCTGTAATACTCTATATTGTCTGTGAGTGACTGTTTTTCTAAATATATCATGTATGCAGAGATATTCTGTATCATAAATTTTTGACAAATGTTTTTTCATCAGAAAATATTTGCTTATCAGAAACAGAGTTTTGCTGGAGCACACAAAATTTGAAAGGAGCTTTTTTGGATTGGAAAAGCATTTTCCAGATTTGAATTGCTGTGTGAAAATCAGAGCAGGGGTTTGAACCTGTCTCTTTCACATTCTAGAGCAGTGCTGTGATAAGCAGACTACAAGTGGATAGTTTTCATGAGGTATCCTGGTTTTGTTCCTTTTTAATGGTTTCCTGCTCTTGGTTTCCTAAGATTACCATTTCAGTGCAGAATGGGAAGATTTTGAAATCTCAGTGCTCTGTGGGACACTAAAATATATTTTCCCTTCAAATCTGTTTCTAGTAATATTTCTTCACTTGAATTATCCTCTGAGATGCCTCAGATGTAAAACATTACAGATGAGTTGAACTGAGGATGTGGTTGAAATCTTCTGTGGGATTTTTAAAATGCCCACCATGGTTGGTGAAAGGTAAACGCCCTGGGATGGGGATAAAAAAAAAAAAATAAAGCAAGCTTTTTGACTTGTAGAATTATCCCTATCTCCTAGCAAAAACCTAGCAAATTGCTTTCAGCCAATTTGTACTAATTAACGCTTAATTGTCTTCCTATGTGCAGCATCTCTTACTTCAGTTTGCATCTATGTAGTTTTCACTTTGCTACTGTTCTGCATTCACAGTAAAATTTAGAAGTGTCCAATCGTAGTTATTATGTTACCTTGCAAACTACTGAATTTTCCTTCTCCTTTGCCTGGTGGCACTACTGCAACCGAGTTGCTGAATTGGGCAATTTGTTCACTAAAAATAACCAGCTTTTTAGTTATTGCATGAGGTACCCACGATGGTTTCTTTTAGGTAGCTCACTGCCTCCCAGTTAAATCACTGCTAAATGTACATATACTGCATAGAAATTTTATATTACATTTAGTTCCTGCATCTTTTTTTCCCACTTCCACTGTGTTCACAGTCCTTGGAAGTACTTTCCAGTCCTGATATTTCAACACCACACCCCCCCCCCCCCCCCGCCCTTTTTCTAGATCTTTTTTTTAATGAACACAAACTACTGTAGTCAGCCTAATGGGCCTCTTAACCTGCTTTCAGCGTTCTCCAACCTCCCCACTCATCCTCCTCTGCCTGCTCTTTGTTCCTTTCTTAGCTGTGCTATTTATCTGTTATTCCCATCCACATCTTTGTCTCTTTTTTTCACTTCAGCTGTTGCTGTATGTCTGTCTGTTCTTGAACCAGTCCTCCTTCTCCTCTGCATTTGGACACCATACAGCAATTCCTAGAAAGATAACTGTCTCACTGTAGTTGCCATCTTGGAAAAGAAATGCATCTAATTCTAAATGCAGGTGGACAGTTTGTTTTGAAAGCAGAAATTATCTGTAGTATTAATGTATAATAATGATTTGGTTCCTGAAATTAGGAATAAAACCAGTTCATAGTAGTTCAGACATAACTGTCATGTAAAAGTGCTGCTGTTAAATAAGTTTTTTTACATATTCCAGGAAAAAGAGGGAGCTTGGGGTTTTATTTTATATCAACAGTTCCCCTTTTTCAATGACTGTTAGATTATCTGCAGATTCTGTTTTATTCCTGGATTATTTGGGATTAAAAGACCTTGAAAAACACCAAGAACCTTTATTCCCTCACATAACTGAATTGAGTGTGTTTCAGCAGAGGGTTATAGTATGTGGACAATGATTGTATATAACCCATTTGCTGCTAAAGAAAATACCCCAGCAAGAGATAGAAATGTCACTAACGCATTGGGATGTTTGAAAGCATATGAAGCAAGCTACTATCTTTAGATAAGATTCATCCAGCTGAGACAGATTTCAGTATATTCATTAGCTTTAATCTTTGCCCAAATCTCCTTTCTTTGCAATTTAAATTTGGTATCCTATACTCAGAAAGATTTATGTTTCATGAGCATCTGAAGTAGCATTGTCAATATGAAAAAGTGTTTTGTATGTTAATAAAGGATTGGTTTACAACTCATTTCTACAGTACAGGTATTACATGTAGTGTGAGTGCACCATCAAGAATCTTTTTAATGTGTTCCTATTAATATGGCTTTTTTTCACCTAACAATCTATCAAAAAGAGAAAATCCTATCAGCATCACTAAATCCTTCTTTAAGGTTTCATTGATCTTAGCCTTAGAACAAGATTATAAAAACAGTCCTACATAGAGATAATGTCTAGAGGATTTTGGCTAATCTCAGCACTCATTTTAGATTAGATCTAGTCATATTCAGTCACATAGCTATTCTTGTAGGTAACAGATGCCTACCAGTGTTTATCCTTAATTAAGATGCAATAATTGCTTTTGTTTCCTTTGGTCCTAACAAGAGTAATGCCAAATATATTCATAGACCTTTGATAATAAAAGTCTTGTACTCAGTGTACAGCATTCCAGGCTCAGGATCGATTTTCCCTGATGAGGAATTCTTTCTAACAGTGGAAACTTGTGCAGTGAATAACGTAATCTTCATGCATCCTAATGTTTCAGACTATACTTAGGTATTCAGCTCACTTTATTCTTTAGTTTCCATTCTGCAGAAACTTGTATGTATAAAGATTATTCAAATAGCTTTTTGTCAGTGAGTGAATTATTTTGGGAAGGACAGCACATAAGAAAAATGTGGATATTACCATAAAAGTTGAAGGAAAGATTTCATTTTCACTGTATCAGTTTTCAGATGGCAGGCTGTAAATAGAGTCTTACAAAGACTAAGTTAGCAATATCACGAAACCGGAATTTAGACGCCAGTGTTAAAATAATAATAGGGATAATATGCTATACCTCAAATCAGTCATTCAGTTGCATAACTCTTCATGGATTTTCAAGTTCAGCAAATCATCAGTTTTCAGGGTGCCTTTTTTTATCATACATGTATGCACATTTATCAAAACATCTAAATCTTCTCTTCCTTCTAAACAAAGTTGTATGCAGTGATATTTTGGGGTATCTTTTATTATAAATATATAGCATTATCCAATGCATTGTTTTTCATAAGGGAAAACGTAAGCCTCCAAGGGTGTAACATTTGTTTACAGCTGGCTCTTTTTCTCTGCAAGAACATTTTGCTTTGCATTATTAGTTAATAGCAAGGGAAAATGGAGAGCAAAATTACTGCTGCATAAACAAACCTGTTACAGAAATGCCTTTGATATTCCAAATGATGATGCTAGTGATTGTACGATTTATTTTTTTTCAGGGTCGTTTTTTTGAATAACACAACAGTTGAGCTTATACAGTTTACCAGCCATAGGGATGGCAGAATTATTTAGGGCTCAGTTCTTAAACACATTAAAGTTGATGATTAAAATCCCCTTGGCTTAAGCATTTGCACAATAAGTCCTAGACTGTCACAGAGATTTGTGTTGTGTAGCTAAAAAGCTACTTTTTTTCAGCAACAAAAGAAGTGCTGTCTTCCAGTAAAAATTTCTGGTAGGAGACTGACAAAGTATCTTCCTGAAAATGCTCTCAAGTGTATGTTCCTAGTATGTCCTAACTTACAGTAGGGCTTGAGAACATTATACACATCCTTCTTACATGGATAACATGATATAAATAACATGATATAAATGAAAGCTGCCGTAGCGACTGAGGCAGTTGGTCTCTTTCCATGTAAATGTTACAATTAAGTATTGTTCCGATGAACCATCTAAAGTCATGTCTTTATATATGTCTGCTTAAATTATACAAACTTCAGTATAGTGGTTGTTATTGTTTTGTATAATTACTTTGTCTTAAAAGTCATTAATGCCCTATTTTAAACCACCTGTTCTAACTAACAGTGTGTGATGTTAGAAGACAAAGACAGGATGGGGTTTACTCTGTTCATATTAAACAATTAATACACTGAAAATAACACAGAGCCCAATAAATATTTGTATTATGCTATACTTAAATCTCAAATCACTAAGGTCTTCTCGCCTTTGCTTGATACCTTAGCTACTCTCTTCCCTTTTATTCTTATTCAGTGAAGCACATCAATGTGTTTAACTTTTTGCATCTGCTTCAGACTCAGTGCCCAAGGATATCATTATAATTAAGCCTGTACTATATTCCCGTTTTGCATAAGCATGGCTGTGCATCAGTGGGTTTTGGTTTTTTTGTTTTTCTTTTTTTTAATCTGATAGTATGTTTGGTATTGTCTCCAAGAAAGTTATCTGTTAATTTCTTACAAAAGATCACTCATCTTCAGACTAAGTTGAGATCGTGGGCCTTACTCCATTGCTGTAATAATTAATGGTAAAACTCCTAGTGACTTCAGAGAGGTTCCTACCTCCATATCCATTTTTTTCCATTTCACATCCCTATCCATTTATTTAAGATATTTGAGTAACTTAATCACATTATCCTTTGGTGGGAATGGCTATACTTCATTCATTTTAACACGGTTCATCTGAGGAATATAAAGATATTAATATTAAATAATCTGCTGTGTTTAGCAGATCATAAATTTTATAGTCAACGTATTGCTTGCTTAGCCATGAAATATCCAATATGTATTCTTCTAATTAGGCTTGTTATACTCACTGAATTGTAGGGCAAGTTTGCAATGTACTTAGAACATAGTGGTTATTGGTTTTAAAAAGTCTGAGCCAAGGGACCTTTCCAGTTTCTATATGGGTCTGCCATGTTGACTGTATAAGCTTGCACAAGTCATGCAACCAGCACTAAATTTTAGTAACTGAAGTCAGGAACCTGGGTAAATGGTCTTGGTATTGTGGAGGGTCTAAGAACCCAGCAGCCACAGCTAGCCAAGCAGTCAAGTCTTTTGTCTGTATCTCCCCATCAATTAATTCCATTTAACAGTCAATGGTTAAGCCTGAATGTGTTAGCACAAACTTCGGTTTCCCCTTTGCCATCTCTGGAATGGGGACAATATCTGCACCTAACACTTGGCTATAAAATGAAAAAAACAAAAGTCATTATGTGATTAATATCTGGGTTTTGTTTGTTTTGGAGTTTTCTAAAAAGATTCTTTTAAATATATTTTTAAAAATTGCAACATATGTACAAGGCACTGATGATGTTTTCCTACTCTGAAAGATGTGTTGTGTATTACGTGCAGTAAGACCAAAGCTTTTGAGAAGTATGTGACTTTGTGTACATACTGTACAGCTACCTGCACTGACTGATGCTTTTGGGACACAGTGGATTCATTATACACTGCATAAGGTATAGCTCCTATGGCTGTTTCTGCTTCTTGGAATTACTGGCATAACTGTTCATATAGAAGTCAGCCAGAAGCACTGGACTTGCTTCAGAGATACACATTAGCTATGTAAGATATGCACAATTTCTTCCTGAAAGTGAAGGGGATCAGAGACTGAAATATTTTATATTTAGAAATTCACTTGTTTTCACTTTGTTTCTGGCATCTCTGGGCATAGTTCAGCAGGTCAAAGACATTAATCTTTTAGGTCTATAATAAATTCGGAAATAGTGTTAAGGTTTTCAAAATGTAGCCAGTCCGTATTTCCAAGAAAATATACGAATGCATAGGAGCCCTCTTCACAGTGCAGATGTAGCATGTGCCTTGTAATTTCTGTTGTACCATGTAAAATATAAAATTAAATTGGACACAGGAGTAGTTAGAAAATAACATTGCAATTGTGAAGGAAACTAAAAATCTAGGCTTTTCTGCATTCCTAAATTGCAAAGCCGAGTTTAGATGCAGAAACCTTTCAATTAAATACTTAAGAAGTACCAAATGCTGGGCTGGTTAACATACTTCATTTTTTCATCCTAAGATTTCTATGCATACCTATTTGTGCATGCATTTGAATGCACAAACGTCTAAATACACAGGCTGTACAATATTGGCACACAATTCCTCCTCCCCAGTGGCTTTTCATTTAACGCTCTATTCTCTATATTCATGCCAGACACCACACAAAGGGGATGAAAATCAAGACACAAGTGTTAGCCTTGTTGTTTCCAGCAATACAGCCCAGCTACTGAAATAAACATCTGGAGTGGCTCTTCAGGAAAAGGTATCCAGGGCCTATCAGTGCTTATTGTGTTTGGAAAAGTTCAGAGGCTTGAGCAGCATAATGCTTAGTGATGTCTGCTACACTCTAAACATTTTATGTTTTTAGCACAAACTTAATTTGTTGTTGACAGTGACAGTCTCTCTGTTTATTTCACTGTGTAATCTTTGTCTGATTTCAAGTATGTCTGTAAATACTCATGCCATTTTGGCAAACAAGTTATTAGCTCTTTCAAAGGTAGAGACATGAGAACACTTTGAAAGGTTAAGTCTTCTGGAGAACAAAGTGCCTCTTGAAGGCGGAGGCCACTTTTCGTTTCCTTTGAAGATAATCAAAATATGGAGAGTAGCTGGTCATGAACAAAATGATCAGGGTGGCATAACTAAAGCTTATTGAATTTGTGCTGAGGATCCCAAAAATGGCAATTCCATTTGTTCCACACAGTTTTATCCTCTAATTCCTAATCACAGTGCTGTCTTATTGTGCACAATGAAAAGACTAATTTGACTAAATCCATTCATAAATGACAAAATCAATAGTTCTACTTTTGAAAGTCACTCAGCATATAGAATATGAGAATTTATGGTTAGTTTACTGCTGTCATGGATGGGTCTCTCTCTCTTTCTGGTAGTAACTGATAAAGCAGCTTTTGAAGTCAGACTGTCTCAATAAAGTACTTAAATCCATCTTAATGTACCCCGGGGAAGCAAGTCTGAATTAACCTAGTACCTTAGTTTTGCAACAATAATAAGGTGAAAGGGAGTATGCAGCAGAAACTGATTATAATAAGTGATACAAAAGGAGACAGCAACAATGAAGCAGAAGTAGAATAGGAACTGGGATTAAGGGATCTCTCACCCAGCCATGTGCAAAAATGTTGAAAATTAATGTTGTATTGTTTAGCTAACAGCTGTCAAGTCATTCAAGTCGTTGTAATGTGTGGTATGCTTGCTTTCCTCTTCATCTCACCAAGAGCATATTAGAAATCATATTCTCTTTCTTCTGAAGAATGGCAAAGTTAATCCTTCCTTGCATTGCTTTTAGGACAAACTCATAGTAAAGGCTGTCTCTTAAATTTGTCAGTTAGGCTGTTAACATAGCATGAAACTTTGATGTTAAACTGGCATTTGATGAATGGGGTTAAAAATCACTTAGGGCCATATTCTTCCTGGCTGTTGTATTTGTGCATAGCAGAAGATGCAGAGGATGCAAATATGCCCTCATACGTTTGTGGTGCTGCTGTAATCGGAGAGAATGCTGTATTCCTGACATCAGCTAAATACTAAGATACATTCTTCTGAGAACATATGACACCCAAAGGAGACCAAGGAGGAATCCAAGGTTCTTCCTTTTTCATTAAAATAATGTTTTCCCTATAATCATAATACAATAACATTGAAAAAATAATAAGAAAAATGTCTTTATTAAACAGACTTGAAAACCAATATTACGAGACATTCTTAAAATCTAGTATCAGGTAATTTCCATATCATTCTATTCTAACATCTGTTATTATTTCTCCAATTCCAGTTATCCTGGTTCATTGCTTTTTTTAAACACAAGTTGTAGTATTAAAAAGTTATACTTGGGATAGAAAGGGTTTAGTAAATTTATTTTAAAGCAATGTTTAAAACATATTAAAAATTAAAATTAATGTTTTTTGTGAGACCTCAGTATTTCTAAAATTTCTCCTGTGGTAGAAGAGAATCAGAAATCAAAATAGGTTGCTTGGGACATTTTTATCTCTTGTAAATCCAAACTTTGTCCTCAGTAAGCAGAAGTTACACGATGTCTTTTAGCCCTTGGTGTTCCATGAAAGGTGGTGGTAATGATAGATGTTTGGAGTGTTTGCTTAACATTAGGGAGCAATTGGTTTCATTCTTGTGTTCCTTTTGCTCTGATCCTCCCGTTGGTGAGATGGGGCAGGTGACCCAAATACCATGTGAACAGTAGGCCCTTTTTAAGGACATAGAACAAAGCTTTGCATACATTTCTTTGATGTTTATCATCTCTTAGACAGTGCTAAGGCTTTTTACCTTTTTAGATGTTAGTTGATTCTTATGAAAAAGCAAACTGAAAATGTCCTTTCAACTGTTGTGTTGTTCTGGTGCTGATTAGTCAGGAAAACCACTGTGTTGGAACCACTTTGGGGAAGGGGTTTCATCCTTTACCAGCAACATCGTTTAAAAAAATCAAAATACATCCAGTATTAGCTTGTGGTGGTTTTAATGTAGATGGAAAAAAAGAAATTAATTCAGATCAGAGTAATCTTAGTTTTTAGCATGTAAGTGACTTATGCTAGAAGTAAGAAACACACAGAGCTTGCAACAAGTGAGGATGCACTCGTGCATAACAGTCTCGACAATTGTTAGCAAATATACTTCTGAGTCACTGCAAATAGATGCACTGTTGTCCCAGAGAAACTTGTATCTCTGAGAACACTGTGCAGCAATGCACGCATAATGAAATACTACCCTGCATTGGCACTTGATTTTAGAAGCATGCTTCCTCCATTTTGAGTGACTCCACTGAAAAAATGCTGCAAATGCATTAACTGTTTGAAGTCATCACCATTCCAGACTTCCAGCAATTCAGGAAAACTCACAACTGTGTAGCAACCATTTTTTTTAAATAAGGATCAAAAATTTCAGAAAGAATTTTCTTAGTAATTTGTTGTTACTCTGGATAAAACTATGATGCAAGATGGTACTTAGGAAAGCAAATTGAATATTTTGTTTCTGAAGTGAATCAAATAGCATCCCTTTACAACTTTGAGCAGCCTTTGAATGTAGTAGCTCAGCCCCAGCATTTGCTTCTTGGTGACCTAAGGATGTTTCCATGGTGATTTGCATTTGCTGTTTACCCCAATGCTCAGCTTGGTATGACTCGCAATACCTACGTGCTCTGAAATTAACCTCTTCAAAATTGAGATACTTACACCTTTAAAGCTCTTAATATTCTCACCACTACCACTCTTCTCTGCACTGTCATTTCAAATCCTCTGTGCTCTGTGCAATATTCTTCTAAAAATTTCTTTTTGTGATTCACCCTGCAAATGAGCACTGCTTTGTTACACATCACTTAGTTACGCTCTCCCTGTACTCATTATGTCACCCCTTGTGGATAGTGTTGCAAAATATCCAAGATACTTGAAACAAGACACTTGGGAACATAAAAATTCAATGAAAAAAGTAAAACGAAGTAAAAAAAAATGTTTTCATACCCAAGTATGATTGGCTTTTTATTGATATTTTTTTCCCATCAAGGAAAATTATTTTTAAAGCCCCCTGTTTATCATAATTTATCAGTTCAGTTAAAAAACTACCAAGCTGAGTTATACCACGTAAAGAGTTACTGCTGTGGGTATATTGCCTCTGAGCACCAGGAACCATTTCATCACTTCATGCTGTGAGCTCTGTCTACTGAGCCTCTGCAGTACTGCTCCTGGAGGCTCGCTATGAACTATAGTCTTGCTTTTCTTAGAGTCTTGTTACTATATGATGTACTTACAGTGAAGCACTTCTCAATCCTAGTGGAAAGAACACAGGACTCTTCAATTACTCCTTTTGCTTTCCTACTTTTCTAAATTAAGAAAGTTCCTAGATCTTTATACTCCACAAAACAAAACACCCAGTACATGATGAGGTTGAACAAGGAATCATCACTAAGCCATAAATACTCACCTGCACTGATACTGGTCACAGTCTTCATATCAGCTGCCAGCTGGTCAGAGGCTAATCCACTGCAGTCTAGCTTTGATCCATGAAAATATTCTTTCTTCAGCCAAAGTGTCCTAACACTAGAACAGCTTATGTTAGGCTGTTTCCATTAGTTTATAAACTGAAACCAACCTTAACCCAGGCTTTCCACTCATTCCACAGACCTTCTTTTCCATGCTTTTGGCCTGCTAAAAAAGTGTTTTTCTAATCATTACAAGGGAAAGATCAACTACAAGCAAATTGAAATGGTACATAAGGTGCAGATTCTGTAAACAAATACTGTTTTTCTCTAACAAGTGGTTTTCTCATCAGTCTGTATTTTGATTTTTCTTTGGCTGAACCAGGGTCACTCACTTCTGTTGTATTGCTAGCTGTGATTTTTTAAGATTGTCATCATTACATGGCAATAGTCTGTGCAACATTGTTTTCTACAGGGCACTTTCACCTTTATCAGACACAGTTTTCTTTCCTTAAGAATTTCTCCCAAATAACATGCTCACAGCTGTATTTTGGTGCAACTGCAGCCATTTGGTAGTTGAAGAGCCAAATGCTGCACGCTCCACTCATTTTTACAGGAGCAAAAGTGTGAGTCTTCATTTTGTGGATACAAATTCTGACCCTTTTTTTTTTTTTGTGGTTACAAATTGTGACCTTTTTGGGTTTTGGTTTGTTTTTTTTTTTTTTTTTTTCCTCCCAAAAGCTTCCTCAGCTGAACACTTCAGCTGGCAGTTTAGGTTGACAGATTTGTTAGCAGACGGCAGAACAGGAGAAAGCCAGGCTGATGGTGGGCCTGGAAGGTGAGCACAAAAAGCCTAAAAGCTGGTACAGCCAGTGAATGAGAAATGAATGCCAGTGATAATAAGATAAGTATCGTTGCCAAAAAGGCGTTTTTTCAGCAACTGTTCATTAGAAAGACTGAAAATTATCAGTGTCAGCTACTGGAGGCATTTTAAAGGAATCATGATATACCAAAAGTCCAGATCGATTGTTTTAACATTCAAGACAAAGGTGCAGAAAGGAGCTATTTAGACAATGACCTGGATACAGAAAGAAAATCCGAGAAGGAAGGTAAATAGCACAGAGACCGCAAATGCAAGCACTGAAGATATGCAGGATTTTCCAGTGATGATAAAAGGGAAAAAGCTTTTAACAGTGTAGCTGCAAAAGCTCAGTTTTCAGTATCCAAGATTTTAAAAAATGAATAAAGTTTTTCTCATGCCTCAGATTTAAAATCCACAGGATGCAAGATGGATAGGTGCTGGAGGGTGGCTATACATTGATTTCTCAACTAGCTTTTTTATTTTAAAGCCTGTTAAATAAATGCATTTCAAAATGTGGATACTCTAAGACTTTCAGCAAATGCTGGTTTTATGCCACCATCTCTGTGAGATGTAAATTATTACAGTAGTGCATATTGTCCACTCAGAATTGGCTACTATTGAACAGGATTGTTTACAAATACAGAAAGAACAAAACTACTTACTATTTAAGAGCATGGAAAAGCTATGAGAGATATGAATATGAAGGCTAACTGGGCCAGCTTAGATAAGATAGCTGAGAGGAGGCTTATGTTCTCAGAGTAGAAAATAATACATATTTGTATACAATCTGTGGGGTTTTGCAGTCTAAAATAGAGGTATGTGCCAAGTCTGATCTCCTTCGCCTTCTAGAGCTTCAGTTAACAGGGCATCAGCCTCCACCCACAACACATTAGACATAAGTGTTCTATTTCGGAGGGCAAATTCATTCAACTTACAGATTTCCACTTGTGTTTAAAATTCAATTTTACATACATACGGTTTTGTGAAAAATAGCATCAGTATAAAAGCTAGCTCAACCAAAAAGTAAATAATATATATTTTCCTTAGTGTTTTCACCATGAATCAATGTTTAAATAGCAGAGAAAGTAATTTTAAAAGCTTCCTGGGATTATTTTTTGAAAGGTGCACTGTTTTAATTTATCATTTAAAATGTGCTGACAATAAGCACATTTTAAAACCTTATGGCACAATGCATCAGGTTACCTAATATTAATTTACTTTTTATAGTTTATTTAATATAGTATTGATTGCATTAGCATTTGGATTAATGACCTTTTAAATGCTCAAAGACTAAAGCAGTTGTCTAGTAAGGTAAGACAGTCATGAGGCTGAAATAGTTGGCCAATCAGCTTTTTTAAAATAAATTAAAGATTGTGTAAACCAAAGCAATGTTGAGAATTAGAGCTTTCTAATGAGATCATCAGTTCTAAATCAATACCAACAGGGTACACGCTTTTGTTTGAGGTTCACTATGTACTTGAGAGAATTTCAGTAATCAATCACTGGCATTTTGACTTGCAGATGCAAAGAAGTCCACCTCAGTGAAATGTTTAAGACTGCAAAGTAGAACTACGTGCAAGTACAAGGAACGTAAATTGGACTGTTTCCAAAATGGAATAGCTGAACTTTCATAATCATATGTTAAACTCACTGAAAATCATACAGTGGATTGAATTTGAAGCTGATCCTTTGTAAAAATAAGGGGATGCATAATTTGCCTAATCTAAACCTACTCATGAGAAGAATCTCAGCTGCCATTTTTTCTGCTGAGCTCAATATAATTTAAGGGGATAAAAAATGCAGTCATGATGATGGCAGGGAATTCAGGAGAGAACAAACAGTAAAACCTTTCCCACTTGTAAGTATAGAATCTGACTCCAGTACTGCTGTCTTCAATTGCTTTTGCCATATCTGCATACCCATTTCTTTTCATGGTCATTTCTCTGTCTTTGTTTCTTTTTTCTTTCTCTTCCTCTCCCTGTCACTATGAAGACTTTAATGAACTGACTTACAAAAACCTGTGAGCAATTAAGAATGTAAAATCAACAATGGGATAATCACTGGCCTTTATTATTTCATTCTTTATTTTCCAGTATGTTGAATAACTGTTCACACCTGTGCTCCTAAGAAATACATTACTTTTTTTTTTTTTTTAACATACACAAGTTAAAGTATGTTATGAATCCCTTGAATAACTTTATCAGTGAGGAAGTCCAGTTGTGACTACTGGATTCTCTGATTGTACGAGACTGATGGATTTGCAGTCCATCCATAAAAGAGAAACAGTGAGGAATCAGGCTATCATGGCTCTGTGCCTCATGTAAAGTCAGTTAGTACAATCTGTGGGGTTTTCCTTTAGTTTTCTTGAAACAAGACTCATTATTATTCTGTTCTCTGTTGAATATCCCAAATAGTTTTTTAGCGGAGTTACTGTTGTTATGCACAGACAAACTGAAACCGTAATTTGTCCAAAGCACAAGAATTTGTAGAAAGTTGTTTCCTATTCTCTTAAGCACTCTGAGTGGAAGGGAATTCTGTGCTGTACTTCCAGCTGGCAGCACACTGCACAGAGGAGAAGGTAGCTTTAAGCTCCTTTTGCACTGTCTGGTCTGTGTGTGCAATCCAATAGCTTAAGCAACTATAGGGATTTTTACCAAATGCACCAAATGTAGAAAGGGCATAGGCAAATGCTGTCTTCAGCTGATTAACCATTCCCTTATGAAGTTTCTGCTGTGTTTGTGAAATTATGGGAAACAGTCATTTGCTAAAACACCATTAATTTTTAAGTATGGTTTCCAATATGAAATATTTTTATTTTGGCTATTCATTTTTAATGACTGCATAATGCAACTCAGCAAAACTATACAAAGCAAACCACGAAAAAAAAAATGAAGCTATTAACATCAAATATTTGCATACAAGCCATGAAATACTGAAGCAAAGACTTTGTAGGTAACTGGCATTTCATGCAATGAAGGCAAAATGTACAGAAACTGCCATTAAAACTGCCATTAAATTGTCCTGCCATTTATCAGGACAAACTTGTGGTGTTACATTTACTGCATATCCCCTTCTGGCAGAAAAGTTATTGTTACTTTTAGTTTGGGGAACTAATAATGGAGGTTATTACTAATTTATTGTGTCTTGGAGCCATGTTCATCAGTGTCCCCGTTGTGAATTCAGTGGATGATCTTACCTGGTATCTTATAACACTTTTGCCAGTAGCTATGGATGATACAATTCAGTATGAGTTGGCTGTCCTGCCAAGCCCATCAGCTTTAAGTTACTGAGAGCAAATCTCTCACATGTTTTATCTCAGCCAGGAAATCTCTGCCTTCAGAACACAGATTTGTGCTTTTGCCTATCCATAAAACATGCAAATGACCAATTTCACTTTATAAGTCGTCAGTTAGTAAACACCATGAAAACTTAAAATAAGGTGTTTTACTTGTACTGTCTGTACATAAGACAAATGCATGATCTTATCGAATATCTTTTCAGATGCTCAAAATACATGGTCAAAAATCAGCCACACTTGCATCTGTGGGAGCTGGATTATTTGTAGTGTAGAAGTGTTATACTGATAGATTCCGAAAACTGGTGAAAGAGCAGAACATCTGTAGCCAAAGTATGAAAATAAGTTAGCAATCAATATAAACATGTTTTACTGCCTTGATTTAGGATACAGTTCAACATTCGGGGGGGTGGATTAAATATTTTAAATTATCTTTTAAGGATCTTTGAGATTTTGACAATTTCCTTTTCACCTTCACTCAGGGCAACAGGACCCAGTAAGGAGAAGAGAACATAACACAGAATTACATAGAAAGGACTCACAATTGTTAACCCAACTAGTCAGGGAAGTCAGGAAACTTATTAATGTATGTGCATTATATACATACACACATAAGAGTAAAGTAGCATTTGAAGATGTATTCACAGAGGAACTCATTTAACCATATAAATGTGGAAATATGCAAATTATTATTTTCCTTTACTGGAGTACTCCAGCTGGCAGTTGTTCTGGGTGCCCTGAAGACCCTTAAAACCTAAGTGAAGGCAATGGTACAACGTAAAATCAAGTCCTAAGCTGCAATACAAGGGATATATTCGTAGATCAGTTTTGTATGTCCCAGATCTCTGAGTGAACTCTACAAGTGTCATATCATTTAACGATACTGCTGGAAATCAGCTTCATATCACACATGAACTGTACCATGAGAATGTACTCATTCCAGGACCACAGTTGATAAAGTTCATATTCCTTTGATCTTTGGATTTAACTAATGTAGAAAGTTTAACTTAAGAAATCTGTTTTCCAGTTTTTTTATAGAAAGAGAAAGAGTTGGAGGCAGAAAGTGTATGCACACTGATAGACATAATAAGCATGTGTATGTGTGTCTGTGGATGTGGATATGTGTGCGTAAATATATGTGTACATAGATAGTGGATGTTTGTTGTCATCAGCTATTTAAGGGTCCATAGATAACGGTCAAACTTAAGTACTAATCTTTGATCTGTTTTTTCCCTCATTGACACCAAGTGCACAGCCCTCACCGCCTTCAGGGGGACCTGTGATAGGCTAATCTTAAAGGCTTGTGAAATATAGACTTCCTAATGGTTCAAATGGGACTCTGTGCACTAATTAACATTTTATTTTATGGCAGCCCTTTCTTCTGTCCTATGCCTGTATGCTCCCTTAGTGGAGAGAACAGATGTAGTCACACATCTCTTATGCTTGGCAGAAGACGGATGCCACTCTTTAGAATAAATGTACTTAGTCAACATCAACATCTGTCTGTATGGCTGCCTTCCATGTATGGGGTATGATAATGTCTGGAGAGATTTCTGAATTAGTCATTGCAAGACTGCTTACTTCTGTGTTGTCCAGGCAACAACTTTTTCCCACCTTTTCTTTGATCTTCATATTCTTTATTTAAGTTTGAAATGTGTAAAATATTTCAGCTTCTAGCTGCTAAAACATTTTTTCAGAAAGTATAATGCAGGAACATTCTGTGAGGGAATAGTACCAGAAGCAAAATTTATCCTATTATAATAACTGAATTTTCTGATTTATAAAACTCAGTTACTTGAAAAAAGACTCAATATTTTGCCTTCAACATCTCAGCCTTTGATGGTGTTATCTTCCTTAATTATAGTACACCAGAATCACTGCATTCACTTTCAAGTGACCTGAGAAGGTGCTATACGCTTCTCATGATAACTAATTGGCAAGTTTTGTCACTATGGATGCATATTCAGGAAAATAATGTGGGGGTTTTGTGTGACTCAAAGATATCACTGCATTTCTCTTCAAACGCTTCAGATATATTTACTGAAGCTTTTGCATGATTCTTTCAAAATATTATTGTATGCATTAATAATGGATTAAGTAATGCAGTAATTAAGTCATTACTGGGCTTTCTTTTTTTCCTAACATTTATAAAAGGGATAGGCATTGGAGGAAACCCTTCTTATGGCCCTTTGCCATGGGGCACACAATTTTTTTCTGTTGCACATTTAACTTCTTTCAGCAGTTTTCTGCACACTCAAGCATCTAATCTGTGCTGCATTCTGTCAAAGTTCTCTTTTATTTTATGTACACATACATACGCATGCCAGCACATCTCTCTCCTCTCAGACAACCACACCCCCACACTCTTCTAATTCTCATCTTAACCTTTCCAGTGAACCAAGGGGGTTTTTTCACTGAAAACCTTGCAGACTATATGTGTAATAAATAGGCAGAAAATAACAAGAAAGGAGACTAAGCTCATCTGATTTCTCCACAGAACAAGTCTACTAGGTTACTGCAAATTTAAATTCTCATGTAATGTTTCCCGTGGGTGCCTCAGGGAGCAGTCCCCATAGGGTCAAGAGTTGGAATCAGTTTCCATGCCCATTAGATCTTTGTTATCTGATAAACCTGTCAACATATATGTCAAAGAGTGACAGCTCTGACAGTATCCTTGTGATGTTAGCACCTGAACACTGGGAAGTAGAGTGAGACCATCAACTTATTTCATGTAGGCCACAAAGTAACTTTCACAATAGTAGAATTTTAACTAACAGTCATGCAAAAGAAAGACAGTAATGAGATTTCACATGAGATCAGGGCCTATACCTGCCTGTGTGAGATCATTAAATTGCCTTTTGCACCTGCTTTTTGGAAAGAAACTAATTAATGCTCTCTTCTTACATGGCTTCAGTCTGATATTAAGAAGCTCAACTTTCCCATTGATGACTAAAATTAAATAATCAGTCTCGTAAAAAGGGTATGATTAATTAATAAACTTTGAAGAAAATAATTCATTTTCACTTTTAGAAAGCATTTTGCTGGTAGATATTATGAAGGCAAAGGACATGATGATATGTGCAATAAAATGCTGTTAAATTCCACTTCCTCATTTCTCTTTTTCCCTCTCTTTTGTTCTCTTTGTAGTAAATTCCTCAAAGATCACTTAATTTAATTAAAGTTGAGAAAAGTACCTAATTCAAATAGGTAGACTAGAGTTGCCTTCTCCACTGTGAAATACCAGTGTGAAACCAGTGTCAGTTGCCACCTTTCACTTTCAGAAAAAGTAGGAATGGCTTCTACCTGGAAGTTGCAAACCCTGCATTTATATTTCTGTGTAACCAGGGTTTATGTGTTATACTTTACACAAACGTGTGCGTAGGTACACACATATGTGTAGATCGTATAGATCATTTGTACCATATATGGTCCTTTCCTTATATTGAAAATAGATCCGTGGTGTTTGACCTGTACTGTTAGGCTTGTTGGCAAAGGTAGCAAAAGGAATTGGCTTGTCTCTCTTAGGAAAAAAAATATATCTTGTTTCCTCCCACACTAGAAATGGTCCCTTTGACTTTAAAATTGATGCAGTAGGTAGTGCTGCAGTATATCTTGTACCAATTCTGTCACTCAGTAACATTTAGGCCTGTCGCTTCAGTACCATGTACAAATGCTAAATATGATGGATTTGTTTTCAAAACATTTTTAAAAATGAGGAAAAGGTGGAATGTGCTCTTCATTGAAGCTTCCCTGTGAATTTTAACACCCTATGATGTAAATGTAATAAGCTCCTATGCCAAGAGGCTAAATAGAAGCTGATGTCCTAAGTATAGGTTATTTGCACTAAACAGTCAAATTTTAAAATTTGCTAAAACAACAAAGATAGATAGAAAAATGTGAATTATGTGTGTATTTAATACATTTTACTATTCAACTTGTGGCTTAGGAATCACTACAGGACTTTTTTTCAGTTGATCTGTTTCCACATGACATCAGTAGGTCCAGTACTCCAGACTGTTTTTATCAGACATACTTCTTACAGCATCTCTAACACTGGAAATAATTAAGTTTTTTTGATCCAGACTGTTACCTAAATCATGTGACCACTTCAATCACAATTTCAAGGATAGAAAATCACTGGATAAATTGCAGAAAGATATTAGCAGATGCAAAGGATTGCAACACATTTGAATTGCTGCTTATAATATGTTTGCAACTTCTGGAACTGCTCTGATGTTCAGTGTATAGGCAATTACTTCTGACACTGAAGGGAGAAACTGCCCTTCATGAATTTTAATCCAATAGCCTTTTGGATTCTCCTTAGCAACCTTTTTCTGTCTTTTTTTGTTAAAGCAATGCAGACATGTTTGAGAAGTGGTTTTCACAATACATTTTAAAAGAATGTACTGCTTGAAAAGTTTACTGGAAAATTTAATTTAAATTTTGAAAGCTGAACAAAGAACAGTTCTTACTGTTGTAAATTGACATAATGACATAAAAATGTCTCACTGTTGGTGGTAATTCATTGATCCACCATTGATTAATTTAAGTGAAACTATTGTAATAATGCTAGTAAAAATTTACAGTAAACCAGATTTTAAACATGTTTTATGCCTATGTCTGAAGTCCTGGCTAGTAGAAAAAGGCTAAGTGCTGTGGGTAAGATACTGTGACTTACATGACTACTCATGTAGTCAAGCAAACAATACATCACACACTCCACTGCTAATTTAACCAGCTGAAAGCAGCAATGCCTAAGATTTGAGTTTTTATCTCACTGTTTAGATCAAAAAGGGTTACCGAGAAATCCTCTAATCACCTGTGAAAGTAAATAGCTGCTATGAGAAAAGCACTATGATAAGTGTGTTGTGCAAAAAATACATGTTCAGATAACCAAGACAGTTGAAAAGACTTCTATTTCAGTACCCTGGTTTCGGCTGGGATAGAGTTAATTGTCTTCCTCGTAGCTGGTACAGTGCTATGTTTTGAGTTTGGTATGAGAATAATGTTGATAACACACTGATGTTTTGAGTTGTTGCTAACTAGTGTTTAGTCTAAAGTCAAGGATTTTCCAGCTTCTCACGCCCAGCCAGCAAGAAGGCTGGAGGGGCACAAGAAGTTGGGAGGGGACACAGCCAGGGCAGCTGACCCAAACTGGCCAAAGGGGTATTCCAGACCATGTGATATCATGTCCAGTATATAAACTGGGGGGAGGAGGGGGGGGGGGGGGGATCGCCGCTCGGGGACTAACTGGGCGTAGGTTGGCAGGTGGTGAGCAATTGCATTGTGCATCACTTGTATATTCCAATCCTTTTATTATTACTATTGTCATTTTATTAGTGTTATCATTATCATTATTAGTTTCTTCTTTTCTGTTCTATTAAACTGTTCTTATCTCAACCCACGAGTTTTAGCTTTTCCCTTCCGATTCTCTCGCCCATCCCGCTGGGTGGTGGGGGAGTGAGTGAGCGGCTGCGTGGTGCTTAGTTGCTGGCTGGGGTTAAACCATGACATTCAGGAAACAGGAAAGAAAACTTTCAGATAAGTACTTTGAAGTGTTCAGCAGTCCAGAGGATGTTTTTATTTATTGAGAGATATATATATTGCTGCATCATAATGAAGCTCACAATGTAAAATAAAACCATTTGATACGTTTGTTAATGTAAAGGTGGTTGCGGGTAGTTTAGTGAGCTTACCATTCTGTTCCTTGCCAACTCATCAGAAAATATTTTTCTGGGATTTAGCACTGTATGTTTCATTTTCTGCAAGGTACATCATAGTGCTGTTTCCCATCTCTGCAGGCAAGAGTACACAGGTCATGGCTGCCCTCACAACTTCTCCCCTACCTCATCCTGACAAAGAGGTATGTGTCTCATTGCTGGAAACTCATAGCAATATCTCTTAGGCCTTGCTCACTGTAATTGCTCCATCTCTCCTTGGTTAGCAGTGGTAGAGAATGCCATAAAGTAGTTTACAACCCATGTGTAACAGGCACATGTTTAAATCAGCACGTGATTTAAATGACACATTTTGGAAGAGTCTCTGTTACATCTTTGTAGCCTATGTCTGTATTTCATCTGTTTCTTCAGTGAGGACACAGATACTGTGAGGCTGACATATCATATGTGACTGTATTTAAAATACTGTAAAATACCTGGCCACCACCATCTTGACATTCTTGATAGAAACCTCAGGATTTTCATGCAAATCTTGGAGCCCTTAATGTAAAACTCATCCTAAAAAGAAAGAACGTCATATTTATGGTCAGTGTCTTAAAAGCATAAGCTTCGTCAAGAAGATTCCTATTCTGGTTTTTTTCCTAGATTTTTTTCCACCTTTGGCAGTAGTGGTCAGTTGAGTAGATTAGTATAATTTCAAATTCTAAATAGACTGTTATGATCACCTAATGTCTGGTGCATCATTTGAAGATGTGGCATAAATGTCATTACACATTTGGGCCCCAGTCTGATTCTTTATGTAACAAAGATGAAGGTTAAATACCATAAAGTTTATTAAACCAGTCTATAACAAGTTTAGCAGACATAATCCTCTTTTTTTTGCAAGTTTTAACAAGCATGTTTTTCCTGCACAAATTCAGGAACAAGCATTTAACTCCCACTGGTTTCAAAGCCATGGGAATTAAGCAGGTGCTTAAAGTTAATGAGGTACTTAATTGCTTTGTAGAACCAAGATGGACTGTTGCATTGCAGGTACAATGAGAAATTGTCACTGATTTGCTTTCTGAGTGAGGAGATTTTTAAGGATCAAGATCTCAGTTGCAGTCCATCTTTTTACCATTTATGCATAATTTGATGGTTGAAGATTGTAATGTTCTGTTGCAGTCTGGGTGGATTCAGTTACAGCATCATTAAAACCATTCAAGCTTGATCAAAAGATTTTATAAATTTTCTAAATAGCATGACTGAAACTATGGAGAGCTGAGTAATGCCTAAGCATTTTATACAACCACTGTTTTAGCAAAATACAGTCCATGCCAACTCATACAGACCAAAAAGGTCTACAGCAGCGAGGTGAATGGATCGTAAGAACAGACTTTCATCTTGACAGATGGAGCATATTGTCTTGGGGGAGTGGACTGGGGAGAAGGAAGAACACTGATGGCTAGAAACATGAGTATATTTTTATTGGAAAGAGGCATTTTTATCACAGAAGATAACCTTACATCTGGAAGCGTTACACCAGGGTTTAGGTCTCAATTGCGTTGGTGAAAATCCAGTCTGTTAGTACCCTGTGGCATACTGAGTCATACATTGGCTGGCCATTGTCATTCTGGGTGAGAGAGGATTCGAGCAACCTTACCAGCTGATTTGTTAGAGCTAATATGATCAGATACAAAGAAGGGGGAGTGTTTATTTCTGTCAGAAAACAATGTGGCTGTAGTTGTGGTTGGTCACTGTGAAAACAGCATAGTGCTGAGAAGTAGTACGAAAATTCACCCTGAATCATTAATATTGCATTTATGCACTAAATCTTACCTTAATGGAAATCATTTACTATACACATATGCTCTTTAATTAGCATGGCCAACATCTGTTACATTTTCCCCATCTTTAAAGTACAGAGTAATATTATACTCTTGCATGCTAATGTTTGTTATTGCAACAAAGAATCCACTTCAAGACGAAAGGCAATTTTTACATTTGTGTCTCAGAGTAACTTTAAACTGTTTATGGTATTTCT
Source organism: Aquila chrysaetos chrysaetos (assembly GCF_900496995.4). Taxonomy (NCBI): domain Eukaryota; kingdom Metazoa; phylum Chordata; class Aves; order Accipitriformes; family Accipitridae; genus Aquila; species Aquila chrysaetos. The sequence continues at coordinate 8,248,039 of NC_044012.1, forward strand.
ATTTAGAATAATTCCAGAGGTGTGTCTATTTATCTTCTGCATTAAAATGCAAGAAAAAGGTTTAGCTTTTGGCTTGCCTTCGGGGCTAAGCTGTGCAGCAGACATGCTTCTCTGAGATAATTTGTTTTCTAATTGCCATTCGTTTGCTGAAATACAATTAAAGTTATTGCTCTAATATTAACATCAACATCTTGATTGCCTTATCAGAATATGAATATGTATTTTTCTTACTCTGCTTAGAGACATCTTTCACTAACTTTCTCTGAACATGTAGTTCTTAATTAAAGAGAATTTTTAACTCATCTGTAACAGCACTTTTCCAGCAACTGTTGCCAGTTTGTTGGAGGGTCACACCTTACATTGGTGTCCAGTCTGGCATCACATACTGTCGTTAGACCAGGGCACATATTAACCTTGAATACCTGCACCTTTGACTCAGCTCATACAAGTCATTTGATCTTTGTGTAATTGCCAAAATTAAGTTTGAAAGCAGGCAAATCTAAGTCAAACACAGATTTCATTAAGAACTGGAATATGGCAAGCAGCTGTGTGGAAGCACTGACCAGCCAGTTTATCTGAAGTGCACTAAATGAAAAGGGGCACTCAGACTGCAAGATGAAAAAGGTATTACGCAGTTTACTTAAAAATAGTGAGGGGATGTTACTTAGCAGTACAGCTGTGTGCTCCCGTTATTTTCTTTGTGGTTTAGAGAACCATTTATTTACTATAGCCAAACCAGAATTACCAAAAGAGAATGAGGGCAGTTTTATTTTTAAAATGGTCTTTATAAACTTCTTTACTTCGGCTTTCTTTTTAACAGTACTTTACAAAGATGTTTAATGAACAGGATTCTTTCAATCAGTAAAAGCAGGAGAATGTTCCAAAATAGTTACATAAATGAACAGGCCACTTGGGATGGCAAAAAACAGAGATATAGTGAGAAGCAGTCCCATTTGGTGATGAAATTATTCTTTTTACTCTAAGAGATCCTTTTAAAATCTTTTTTTCTCATTTAGTAATTTTCCCTTTATGATAGTGTATCTATTTCCCATACCTCATTAGTTTCTGAGCACATATGAATATCCCACTGAGTTACATAGAAAATTATTTTTTTGGAATACGATAGAAATGCAAAATTGAATCCTAGTTTTAAAAAAATAATAATGAAATTGACATTTATGCTCTAGTGAGTTGTTCTCTAAAATGAATTCAGTGTATAATAATGAGCAAAAATTAATTTGTAATTTATATCATGTAGGGCGTAATTGTTCCATATTATAGAACTTTGTATTTTAAAACTGAAATAGCAGCCTTTATTGACCTTTCAACAGACCTCAGGTAGCAAGGATCAAGTGTGTGTTTGTTTTCTCTGGGGGAAAACTTCTTTACATATTATTACAGGTTTTTGAAAAATACTGAGATCTTTGCTTTCCAGTGCTTTTGTTAGTTTAAGTAAAATTCATGGGTGTTCTGCATTGCCTCTTTTATGTCATGATGGAGGGGCATCTGGCTCTTTAGCCCTGATCATTCAAATTTTCTTCTATCTTTGAGCATATTGCTATGAACTATCCAGTAGCTATTATCTGGACAGTCATTCATGTCAGAACTGAAGATAATTATATTGTTGTGGCATTGTGGTTGCACAACACATAATAAATGCAAATGTGAGAACCTGACATGGACTGGGGGGCAAAGGGGGTCTGTAAATGTCTGATGAAAGGAAAAAAATAAAGAAAAAAAAAGAGACTGCTGGAGTTCATTATACTAAATGTGTGTCTGCGTAGCAGGATGAACAGTTGACTAGGACCAGCTATTTGTTTTTCCCCACATAGGAATTTCCTTGTTGATTTCAAACCTACATGTAGGTTTGAATTTAGTTTTACACTCTCTTTTATACCTTCATGAGACATTCATTCAGACCAGACCAGATTTGCTTTGCAGATTAGAGTGTCCAGAAATTCTTAATCTCTCTGTTAAATATAACAACACACTTTTATATGGTGTTTTATTCCATGAATAGATAATCATCAGAATTAATACAAGCTCAATAACTGTATCAGTGATTTTGCTTTTTGGTGAAGAGTGGCTTCAAGTGACAGAGAAGAATCAACCTACATGATGTTTAAAAGATGTGCTTCCAGACCACACATTAATAATGTGGTCTGTATTTGAATTTCTAAGCTCTAAATTTTGAGACTTAAGATTAATAATATTAGCCTATCATAGTAGGCTTCAGCTGTGCTTTTATAAAACCAAGTCCATTTAGCAGTAGTTGTTGGCTTAAAAAAAACCCTATACTGATAGTCCTTGGAGAGATTTTTCAATTAAAAAAAATATCAGAACTGCTAGAAATACTCTGCTGTGATGAAACTCTTGGGATCACTACATCTCCTTATTAGTGCAGCAGTCGTGGAAGTTTCTTATATGAGTCCCGCTATGATAAAATCTATAATACTTATTTAGAAGTTTACACAGAAGTAACTACAAGTCTTGTAGAGCATACAAGCTCTTTCATGTTTCAAGAAACTAGGGTTTCCTATTGCTATGCTATCTCATGTTTGGAATTGCCTGAAGTGCCTTTTTAGTACATAGATGCTGCATAAAAATCAACTGGCCTCATTGATTTCAATGAGCAGTTCCAAGGTCAAATGTTACTCAGCTGTAAAATTATCTATTAAATTTTTTTACTAAGGGAAACCATCTGAGTATTGAAGGACAAGATAATAGTCCATTTACAGAATACAAAAGAATGCATTTTGTTTGTTCAGCACATCACAACAATAGGGATATGCTTTGCTTCTCTACTTCTCTTTGTAGCATTACAAACCTTAGGATGATCACCGGTTCTGAACAACATATAGTTAGAAACAGAGGACTGTAGAAATGTCGTTCTAGATATATCACCAGTGTATGCAGAATAATTAGACCTGGGAAAAGGGAGGAAAGCTTAAGGTTTTTTGAAAATTGCCTAAAACAAGAAATAAAATTGACCAACCAAAAAAAAGCCATTAAAAATAATGTGTGACCAGAAGATAATTTTGGAAGTTGTTTTTTAGAGCATTGGATATGTATGTGGGGCAAAGAGAGTTAACTGAACTCCTTTGATTCTACCTAGAGATAACTGACGTTTTCCAACAGATCCTCTTTTTCAGGTGGATATCTGAGCTGTTGCATTTTTATTTTTGAAATTATTTTTCAAAATAGCTTTTGTATTTTGCTTGGGAGGAAAAAGAACATCAAATTATTTTTTTCAAAATGTTCTAGCAAAAAGCCATTTTTGTTCATGTTTTTTAGTTTTAGTTTTATATTAGAATATTTTTTCTAGGAAAATTCAGTCAGTCCTACAAATAAAGCTGTGATCCTCCATGTATATGAGTTCCGGCAATAAAACCTTAGGCAGAGCATGCTACTTCTTGAAGCCAAGCACTAATAGTCTGTAAGCATGTTATGTTAACATGTAAGAAAAGAGTAAGTTAAGTCCTTCTCCTACTTCATAGCTGGGAGCCATAAGAAGACTGTTCAGTTCAGAGAGTGAGACAGAGAGCAAAACCCTCCCAGGCAGATCAGCAGGGGGTAGCAAAAGCTCCTCAAAGTCTAAAAAGTATTTGCCTGTATTTTACTATCCACTTTTTCCAAAGTCATGAATGATATCTTGCTTTCGGCAGGAAAAACTCCTCTCTGGGTTCCTGTACTCTTGCCTTCCTTCATTAAGGGACACTTGGCTTCCCTCAGTCTCTCTCATTACATCCCAGTCTTCAACAGAAGATTATGGTAATTTAGATTACAACCTTGAGAAATGTTAAATTTGAGGAGTCCTGATTCTGCAGTTAGTGTAGTCAGGCTCTAGCAGAGTCCAGCTGATACAAGGTTAAACATAAATCGCTTCTGCCTCCCCTGTGTACAAAGCCCTGGTCAACATTGGGTAATTGAACTAAATATCTCCGAATCAGGTGCTCACAATGTCATTTCTCAGTGAAAACTTACCAGCTTACCTCAAATATGAACATTCCCATTTCCCTTACTTAGTTCATTGAGCTAGTTATTTAGCTAGATTTGCCGAAGAGATTTGATAGCAGTTACTGATATTCTGTGCACACACAGTAATCTCCATCTTTGAGATAATGCGTTGAGATAACCATTTTCATGTGAGCAATTACTTGCTCACCTGGTGATTGTAAAAATGTTTCCAAACAAATTGTAACATATTCCCTTCTATTGCACGAGTATTTCCCGTGGGACTGCGCGGATAACACAGATGTGTCAGAATAACTGGCATTCTTTTATAATGCAGTAAAATAAATTGTGTTTTTATAGGATGGCCTTAATGTACAGTAACACAAAATTCTTTAGAAAGACATCAACAGTAAAGTGAAGTTAAAACGAAAATTTTACAGACAAGTTGGAAGAAGGTTGTTGAGTTTTCAGGGAATGATGAGGTGTGTGCCTGAACTACTAATAGGAGTTAGGACAAATGAATGGGTAACTGATAATTATGAAGCATCTTAGCTAAACTGAATGATTTTCATGCCTCTATTTCTGTGATTAAGATTTTATCCATTAGCATACAATTTATCAGCCTAGACAGACCTAATAGAATAATAGTTACAGCTCTGTATGTTCAGTAAGATGTGGAAAATGGATCGTATCATTTATCTAGTTCTTTCTTGACAACAGCTTAACATTTATTACAGTGGTGTGCACTGCAATATTTCTGTATGACATTAAAATTATGACTTCCGTAATTTTATCATAATTGTCCTTAACTCTTTCTCTGAGAAGTAATAAGCAGTACCCAATCAGAGCAGAAATGAGGTAGGGAGAGAGAACTTTTATTAGCTTATCTGATTACTAGCAATAATAAACTATTACCTTTTTCCTATGACTTCACTGTGCGTATATCCTTTGAGCAGCATGGTTACAACAACTAACTGCAATTAGTCGTACAGCAGTCTCTAGGACAGATAGACAGATAAATAGGCAGTCTGTGCACTCCTGTACTCAGTATTTCCCTATTAGGTAATTTTAATCAGTTGTGTACTTTTGTCAGTGTGCTGGCTGAATGTCATTAGAACACGGTCTGAAAATTGGAATTTTGAAATAACATGATCTAATATCTGTGTTCCCTGTTGCTGTTGCAGAGCATTGTCACTCTGTCTCTATAATTTGAGGCTTTTATGCATAGAAAATCTTCAGTAATTAAAAAGCAAAGTTGTTTACAGAATTCTGGTGTAATGAAGAGCTTAAGTAGGCTTTTAATATAGCTGTGTTATCTACTATATTATGTGCAATGTGTCACCTTAACCAGAGGAAGACATTCTCCAGCAGTCTGTGCTGAAAAGCTGATCAGTAATTTTGCTCAGACTGCTTAACCAAAAGAATATCATATTATAATTTCACAAAGGGAGTATTTCATAGGCTTCAGTAGAAACTTGGAAATTCTGTTTATGTTTAGTTATATATTTTTCTTACCTGCTTCTGATAGTGCCTCTTTGGTGACATTAGAGCTCTGGAGTTCCCCATTTGTTTACAAGATAATTGTATTCATTATCAATGCCATTATCGAGGGCTGTTCTTATTATTCATATCGTTTTCCCAACTCAGGGAGGAGTTGCATACCACAATAAGAAACAGGTAAGAAATTCCCAAGCAGGTAATAACCAGTTTGGAACAGACTTCTGGGAGAGAGAATGTGATTTACATAGTTGCTGACAAGTGCCAAAATAGGAAAACCAGCCTCAAAACTCAATGGAATCTTTTTAACGCTAAGGTAAGCATAGAGAGGAACACATTATCCACATATGCTTGTGGGCAGTGGCCTAAGTACAGTGGTGAAAAGGGCAACTTCAGGGCCTCAGATGGACACAAATGCTGTGGCTGCTTCTTCTGACCGTGTACCTCTCACTCCAGTCTCAGAAGATGCCTGTCAGTGAAGGTATTTAATTTGGTGAATTTCTCTGGGGGGCCAGTCCAGGGCCTGGAGCCGTAGATGATGATTTCCTCCTCTCTGTCTTGGTTCTTGCTGCTGGCAAGTTTTGCATAGCCAGGTATCCTGTGTGGATTCTAGCCAGGGAACAGAATTAGCTCAACTAAAACTTTCCTGTAATTCCTTTGCAGCCTACCAGTGTCATAGTCTTACTGGTCAGTAGTAACTGCATTTCAGCAACAAGTGTAGAATTCACGCTTGGATTAGTCTTGTTTCTTCAGAGACCTTCTGGTTTTGGGTTGGTTATTTTTTTCCTTTTTTGAAGCCTTTGCAAGTACTTTAGGCTTTTAGATGAAGAGCTGTCCTTCATAACTTTCAGTTAATATCTTTACTATTATTATTTGAAGAAAGGAATGTTTTTACAGTTAAATCAATATGCCAGTAAGATCAGAACATAGTGAGGACTCTAATGGCTGAAAAGATTTGGAAGTGGTTTTAATGAATACTCAGCAGGCAAGAAAATATGCTTTTATGTTCACTCCAAACAAAAATATACAAGCTGAGGAGAAAAAAGAGAGGCTGTAGCCAACCTTATTAAATGAGAAGTGGCTGTGAAATTATTTATTTCATCTAAACTAAATAAGGCAAATTATTGGCTCTCCATATGAAACACAAGAGAAGTTTTCAGTGTGCTCATGAAACAAGGACCTAGTTTGATAAAGAATTACATAGAACCAGCTTACAATTAAGTCATGCTTTGAAAAAAGCGCTATTATTTTCCTCATAGGTAGATTAATTGCAGGCCATACCTTAGGAGCTGAGAGCCTGTTCTATTTATATTTTAATATATGTATTTCTATAATGCTATATTATTTCTATAATGTATATTATTTATAATATCATTTGGTACTATATTAATTATATTGTATTATATTTATTGATATTTACCCAAGTGTAGAACATTAGTAAGTGTCTTTACAGCTTGCATAGTGAATCAGGTCTCGTGGTTCCAGGAGACGCAGCTGAAAACATCCACCATATTCCCAGGAATGCACTGTTTAGCTCTGTGAAGAGTCCAAAAAGAGTGGAAAAACATCCCTGTGACGCTTCATCTGAAATCCATTTCTGGAGTTTCAGTTTTTTCTTTCTAGTCCACTTTCCATGGACCCTCTTAAGAGGCTGAGTGTCTTGCAGGCTGGTATGTCAGGAGTAGATGTATGCATAATGTGCCTTCTTAAATTTAACTTTCTTGTGAAGTCCCAGGTGATTTAAATGATTTAGTTGGCCTCACGCCCAGAAGAAAATGAGGTAGAGTAGATGATGGAGCGGAGTCTGTGGTGGTGGACAGGTGGCTGTGGAAAAGGGGGCACAGGGATGGCCGAGTAAGAGGAAGGACTGTGCAGTACCTCAGGCAGAAGTTCAAGCCCTGTAATTTGAAAGGTGATTTCAAGTCCCTGTTCTGCTATACACTGTGTGTGAACTTCAACAAATCATTTAGTCCCTATGTGCTTCAGCTCTCTGTCTGTAAAGTGGATATAATAGCATTTACCTACCCATGGGGTTACTGTGAGGACAGCTTCATTAAAAGGTGCGAGCAACTCGCAGACTATTACAATAGATGCACATAAGAAGAGCAGCATAAAGCTGGGGTCACCTCTGGACTTGGCAAAACAAACACACAAGCATTTTAGGTATGTTTTGGGGTTTTTTTTCCCCTAGTAAAAATGTGGAACTTTTGCACAAAAATAAAGGCATGAACATGGAAAAGAAATTCCTTAAACTATAGTCAGAAAAATAATTTCCAGACCAGTTTGGAAAGCCTAAACAAACACTATAACATCTGTTTCCTGAGTTATTGATGGAGTTTGTCATCAGGCTCATGTCTGCCTTTCAAAATCTTCCAAAACTTTATCTCTTTCTGGGTGGTTCCAGAAGTCAGAAAAAAACTGGCTAGTTGTCATTCTGGAAAAAAGTATACCTTTTAACATGAAGCTTGTATGTGGCATAACTATAAAGCAGATAATAAGGAACGTGTATTATACTGTTCAAATGCTGCTAACCAAGTGGTAAAATTACTTGTCTTATTTATTAGCACTAGCAATAGCCTTTCCGTACCTCCATTTACTATAGCAGAAGAAAGATTTTAAACTACTGTTATTTTAAATGGCAGAGACTGAAACTAAGCATTTAGCAATGGAGAAATGTTCATTGCTTTCAGTATTATTGCCTATAAGTAAGCAGGCACCAAGACTTACTGCTTGTGGTCTGGTATAAACACATTTACTAACTAATTATGCTTCTCACTAAGAGTTATATTATTTACAGTGTTCTTTATAGTATCAGCCTATCACTTCCTAGAGTATGACTATCTCTGAGGTTGTCTGCAGCACCCTGACTGCTAACATCTTACCCATAATATTAAATACCTAGAAATATTACTGTGCCGCTGCTGAAGCCAGACACAGAGTTCCTTGAAGAGCAAAAAGGAAAAATCTAACCCTCATCTTTCTCCATAATCTGAAGAATGTGGGGTGGGGGAAGGGGATCAAGTGCTACTTTCTCCTCTAAAAACAGTCTGGTATTTTTAGAGTTGCTTTAACTGGGGAGTTCTGATAAAAATTAATTTGAACTGGGTGGTAAAATCAAATTGATAGCTGGAAAAAGAAGCTGGAGCTTGGAGAGATGTGGGTTCAAAGTCTCTGTTCTATTATAGCCTTTCTGTAGGAATCCAGATAAATCAGTCAGGGCTAAATTCACAAAAGCCCAAACTTTAGCTACTCAAAATTCTTAGCTAAAGCCTAAGTCTGGAAGCACCTAACATCCAATGTGTCAAAGTTTCTAGCAGTGATGTTCTCTAAGGACCTTTAGATTTTTAAAATGTTTGGTAGGCAGGAGATGGTTGATACATTCTCTTGGTATTCACAAACAAGTCAGTCTTTGTGAAACAAAAGCCAAAGCTCAGATCTTTCCTACCAGCTTAGGTCTCAGGCAAAATATATCAGGAGGAGGAATAGAAGGCTTTGTTTTATAATGGGGCTTATATCTGGAACTATGGGAGTTAAAGCATTCAACTGACACAGGAAAAAATCTCTTCTCTGCTTCAGTAGATTTGACTCTCTCATCTTCCATCCCTTATGTTCACCTTAGGAGATGTTCTTCTGGTTTCTCTTTATTGAACTCTTTCATATTCCTAATCAAATACTAATGCATGGGTAAGGAGAAGGATACATTCCCAGATTCACTGCTCATACAAAGGCAGGAACTGAACCTGTTGAAACCTGCTGGTTTGTTTTGTTTTTTTTTTTTTAAAACAAACACAGTTAAGAATCTGGAAACACTTCCAAAAGACTAATTTTGGTACAGTCCAAAGTTCTGAAAAAGCTGTGAAACACTGCTTTTTACCCCACAATAAAAGATGTAATTTCAAAATATGTTCTAGTGTTTCCTTGTGTCTCTTAGTGGCTCCTTGTGTCAGATACACAACCCAATCTGATTATATTGAATACTACTAATGTTAGCTGTCAGCTGCTTTATACTGTCTGAGTGCACTGAGCTTGGTGATAGGATAAAAAGATTTTCCTATAATGGCAAAAGAGAGAATTGCAGTCATTTGGAAGCTGCAGACTGTTCAGCAAAAGACTGGATGCTCAATTTAATTGGTTGTGCTTCACTAGAAAAAATAGTGCACTCATTAAAACATCAAAACTCTGAGTTCCAAGATATCTGCTTCTTTTTTGAATTACAGCATGTGTAGAATATGAGATTTGATAATATTTCACCCTGATTATACTTTCGTAACCACCATTTATAATTTGCAGACAATCTGTGGGGGACAGGGAAGCTCTGGGTATTATTGATTTACACTGTTGAGATCAATGTTATAAGCATATTCGCATTTGTAAAATAGATGGAATAGCTCTATTCTTCTCCCTGAACTCCTAAATCAATGTGAAGCTTGTTTTCTTCTTTGCTTCTTTTTTGCTCTTTATTACAAAAATTGAAAAACTCAAAATAAAATATTAAGATATGCATGTAGCCTAGTCTGCCACGGCTCAAGCTGTACTGTGAGTAAGGAACACCATACAGGCATTTCATTTCAGCAATATATTTATAATCACATCCTCTGTAGGACAATATCCCAGAGTGTTATATGACAATTCATAAAATATTACAAAGACAATGACTGCAGTGGGGGAGGGAGGATTATTTAGAGAAGCAAAGACTTCATTTTGTTTTCCAAAGCATTCTGTTGTGCAGTAAATTAAATATCAGATGCAAGAGTTTCATATGGCAGTCACAGTATCCTCCAGTGCCCTCACACACCACAGAAGGTGAAGACAAGTGCTTATATGGCATGGACACCAGCCAAGGAACCATCACTGTAATAAGCGTATGGAGCTTTTTCACCATTAATTCTTCCTTTTCAAAATACAACCATTTTAATATTACGGATATCTTCAGTTTGCTCTCCCTCTTAGATTTTATTACCAACAACAGCAGGCATTGTTTGTGTGCAGTACTGTGTTCAACTTTAACAAAGAGCTTTATTTTGTCTTCCAAGGGCCCCCCTCAGGCAACTGTGAGGGTACAGATGTTTACACCCAAGCTGCATTTGGATAATCATGTTTTCAGTATGCTCTGCTGATGAACATTGTTCCCATGTCAGATTTGTTGGCTTCCAATAGGTTTGTGAGCTTTAACTGAAAGGTCTGTTGTGTAATTACAGTTTGGGACAGTTTGGGAACTGTAATTGTTAAACTTGAAATCTTAAATACTGCAAGGAACTTGCAAAGATCCTCCATATAGGAGTGAATTTCACCAGACTCTCTCTTAGAATGTAGATGTTGGGTTCCTTACAATTATTTCCTAAAGCAGTTTTATCTGTGCATCTCTCTGAGAGGCTTACCTGACCAACTGTCATTTTATTTGGAATTCTGGGACAGCTCTCAGCTCACTCTAAAGCTGTGTCAATCTTCAGGCACTGTTATTTCTTGATCCTCTTTTATATGAAACTGATTCCCTTTGATACCTATCTGGCATTTTTTTATATAGTTTTATTTTCTTTTGGTGTCATTCCCTGGCAAAAAATATTTTATGTTCTATATCTCTTTTCCCCACTATAGTACTCCTTTCAGCCCTTACAAACCTTTTCTCTTTTCTTATGCATATTATTAAAACAATCTCATATACAATTTCAGCCTATCCCTTTTTCTTCTATCATTGTTACAGTCTTTTAACTTCATTTACTCCTATGTACCACTGTGTTTGTGAGTGTTTTCGCCCCTTAATCTTTGATTACTTTTTGCAGTTAGACATTTTATTACGGTATTTGCTGCTGGATGTCACGCTATGTACTACCCTGTAGGACATAATGTTAATGTCCAGAAAGAATTTTTCTTCTGTACCTTCTTCCTTCATTTCTTTATCCCATTTCCTTTTACCCAACACTTACGTGACTTTTCTAAAGCTCCAGTTCAATGTCCTCACTTAGAAGTCTTCCACTTTTAAAATAAAAAATGAAAATAATGGGGCTATATTTGAACCAGCAACTTCATCACATCTGGCTTTCTGCCAAATTTCATTGATTCTCTTTTAGTTTTTCTTTTTTATTACATTGTGTGCAAATTCTACTCATAGTACTATACCATACTTTAGTGATTCCTTCCTGTTCAGAATTTATATCAAATGGACTGAAAACTGTGATCACTAACTGTACTTTCACATCTATGTTGTTTGGTTTTGATTAACATTTGGTCAACGTCTCTTTCAAATCATTAGTTCTTCCTGCCAAATTTTTCCTTCATTACCTTTAATTCTGTATTATAGTTGTATCTCCACAATGCTAGACATTACCTGGTGTGTATTTCAAATGTAAACCTTTTCCCTTGCATCTTAGAGTATTCTCATTTAACATCTTAAGATTTGTACAACACTTATCTTAAGAACATAGCACCAGTGTCTTTATTCCAGGTATGAAGGCAACACTACAGCAGGTACGTTTTTGGCTGAATCACAGTAAGTAATAAGATTTTTTAAGGTCAGTAAAAGAAAAAGATGCTGAAAAAATTTGGCCCACTATCTTGAAAACTTACTGAAAGAAGTCTAAGTGTCATTCAACTAATGCACATGCATTCAGTGCGTAGTTAAATGTCCAGTCATGTAGGGTTAAAATCATAAATGTTAACTCTGTTTTTGTTTTGGTAGCTTAAAACTTTCAAGTGGCGATGTCCAGATTAAACTGGATTTCTTATGCGTTATGTAAGAAATGTTTTGTCAGCTCTGACTGCTGAATCTTGCCTTAAGGTCTTTGATCAAGATGGATTAAAAAATCCAGGAAGGATTCTCTTGAAAATAATTTTTAACAAATGGTAAACTTGTATGTGTGTTAACAGAGAGTCTTTGATGGCAGTTCAGCAATCTGGAAGATCTTCTAACAAGCCCTTCTAAGTAAGCACCATATTTTGCATTTGGTAACGGACTGGCTGACACCTCTTCTTGTATACTGTTGTTGTTCTTATAGTATGTTTTTGCCACATCTTTAAAAAACAAGCAGGCCAAGAGCAACATTTGCAACATAAGCAACATTTGCAGAGTTTTAAGAGATTATACAAGTTATATAAGGTATGTATCTGCATGTTCCACACATTGACCCCTAGGGAATTGGAGATTTACTTAACCTCTTGCCTTATATGAAGCTTTCCAAACACAGCTAAGAAAAACAGCAGGTGACTGTGTGAAAGAGTCTTTGTCTTTATAAAGTCTGTTCAGGAGATTACAAATTCTGAAACAAAACCTCTGCATTTAAAAAATTTTCTGTGGGAACCTAACAGGGAATAAAGAACACTTTGTGAGAAAGGAAAATAAAGGCAAATTTAAATTTGTCTGTTGTCCTAATTAAAAGCAGGTGGTGAAGCAATCTAGAAAAGAATTATCATTAAAAATAAAATATACTAGAAAAGTAAAATGATGTTAATAGGATGCTGATAAATTAAAAAGAAAATACTATACATCTACCTGCATTTTGTGTTTAGGTGAAATGATGTCCCATTAAGACCATGAGCAAAGCATGCATTCATTTCAAATTCTCAAGGTTAATAAATATTTCAGCAGTATAATACTCCTACTGACTTAGAACATAAAAATTTACCTGTTATACATTAACTATTCTCAATTTCATTGACAAAATGATGTAACTTTTCAATACAGTCATAGTTACAAGAATTATGATTCAAAAAGTCAACATTGGCAAGGTATGACAGTCAGTTACTAGTTAAATCCTACATTAAATACAGGAAAAAACCACCTATCTTGTTTCTTAGACTTGGATGGTTTGGAATAATTGCTGTTGGAACATGAACATGGCAGGGGATGATAACTACTACTGCATACAGAAGACATCTTCCTGCACCCTGCATCTTGTAGAAGACTGCAGGAAAGCATAATCAGCGTTTTACTGATACTTGCAAAGGAAGTAAGATGAGGAGGAATCATCTTTATCAGATGACCACTCATGTAAAGATGAATTACAGCAGGATACCACCATTCTGTGTCCTGAACTGAGCCCATGTTCATATCTTTGTGAAGGGTCTTACTAAGGTAGTAATGGAATGATTCCTGTAAATTTTATCAGGGACAACCCAAAGGGCTTTTTGGGTTTTGCTTTTTTTTTGTTTGGTTTTTTCCCGTAGGATCCCTTGGATGGTAGGATGGAGGCCCAAGACAGTCAGGGACTAAAACTGCCACTGAATAGTGACCAAATAGTCACTCTCGTGACACTTGTCCCCAAAAGGTTTGATTTTTATAGCTATGCATTTTTTTTTCTCGCAATTCCAAGCTTGTTCACAGCATGCCTGGCATGCAAACTTTACTTCCATGATAGCATATGGGAATTTTGTCCTGTCATAAGTGCACACAATTACCAACAGGTATCAGTTTCAGATGATAATCTGGGTCTGGCAGTTGAGAGGCAGCTTCTTAAACTGCCAGTGTGTTCATCCTCAGGACAGGCTTTGCTTGGACAAATTCTCAGAGCCTTATGAGGCTCATGCACAGTCAAAGCCGTGGTCTTGTTCTGCTCCCTCCAATTAGCTGTTTTATGCGATTTGTGTTTCAAATGAGATGTGCATTGGAGTGATTTCCATGCAGATGTCATGTTTATCAGAATAAGAGCAAGCCATCTATGCGTGCTGTCTTCACTCTAATTGCACTTAGAAGCAACAGGTGCTTTGGCTTTTTTATGAGACCGAGTGCGGATGGCAGAGTGCCAGCAAATGGAGAAGAGGCAAACAGCTATCCACTTCATTATCTCATGGCAGTGGACTCTACCCCCTCCCTATCTGTTTTACTCATTATCAAATATACCAGGAAAGGAAGATCTGGTTAATCAAAGGAGAAATAACTGCTCAAGCTACAGCCAATCCAGAGTGATCTCTTCTCTTTGTTATTTACAGCATGAGGAGTCCCTGCTTGTCCTGCCCATGTTCTCATTTAATTTGAAATGAGTTTCAAACACCCACAGCAGGTATGAGGGTATAAAAAGAGAAGGAGAGAGGGAAAAAGAATGGAGATCTTAACAGTGACAGAGAAAGCTGAGGAATGGAAAGATAGTAGGTTCTAGGGAGCCAAGCATTTATGATGGAGGTGGGGTACTTGAAGGAGTAGAGAACCATTGGCCTTGCAGAGAAGGTAGCACAACGCTGGAGCACTCTTGGCTTGCTGTTGAAAACAGAAAGAAACAACAGCCTGAGTGATGTCAAATATCAGCAACTCAAGTGTTGTCGCTATAGTAATGTGCTGGAGGAAGCAACCTGATATGCATATTTGAGATTTGCTGTAGGATACAATCTATCAATGTTGACCCATGAAAACAAACTGGCTGAAAATCCAGTCTTGCCTAAATCTGTGAATCCACATGGACTATTGTTTCTTTTATGACTGTGTACAGCTTACCCTTTATCCACATTATCAGAGGAGAGGTAAGAAAGTAGGAGGCACACAGACACGGCCTTGGGGAAACTCACTCCTCTTGCATTTGTAGCACCAGTAACATATATTGTTTTCACCTTGTTCCTCTCTTGTTATCCTCTCCATTGTGCATTCTTACTGCTATCAGCCCATTATTCTCCAGCCTACCTTCTAACCCTCTGATTCATTGAGTGTTTTTTACCTTTTGATAGCAGTGATGTCCCTCTTGCTACGGAGTCACTTTTATTGCACCCTTTATCCTAATCAACTCCTCCATTTTTCACAGTCTTTCTCACATTTTCCAAATTTCATTTTTCCTACTGATTGACTCTCTTTCCCCTCCAACTAATCTTGTTTCATTTTTTCCCTTTGCTGTGAAGAAGACATTGCCAAAATGTCACCTCTAATCTTGTTTCCCATTTCTAGCATGTAATTTATTAATCCTCTCTCTCCCTTTTTCCCTTTTATTGAGCAGCGTACATGCTAATACAGCTCAAGTTTTATTTTCAGATTGTCAAATAAATAATTTCACAAGTCTTAAGAGTAGGGGAAAAATAAAAAAGAGCTTTGAAATAATGATCACCCCTATCTTTCTGCTGAGGCATTTGCTTTTAGATCTATACAAATCACTTTATTCAGAGATGATATAGCTGTCCCATATCAGTTAAATTAATTATTGGATAGGGTATTTAAGGAACTAAGGTGAAAAGCCAGCCTTTGTCTGATTGATAAAGAACCACTACATAAAACCATAGTATTACTATAACTCTGGTCTCTTAAAAATAACATTCCTCCCCCAATCCTTAACTCTGTATTGTTGTTGGGTGGGATTTGGGGGGGGGGGGGGGGGGGGGGGGGGGGGGCGCTTCCCCACCTTCTCACTCAGGTATTAATAAGAGTTTTGATTGGCATCTTGCATTGGTAAGCTGATAGACTTTTTCTGGCTCTGGTGAACACTCTCACTGGATCTCTAAGTGAAAAGGAAAGAGAAACCTATCACTTCTTTTTGAGCAGAGGTGAACGACCATAAAATACAAGCACAGTTTGGTCTTGGTGCCAGGCCTGCTTTAAAGTGTAATATTATTTTTACTGATAGATTTTTTACCATTGCTGTGTTCAATGGCAAAAGAATCATTACTCCCCAGTTTATCAGCTACACTGTCCTCACGGAGCCTAAGACAATACGTATGCGCTTCTCATTTTTTGGCATGTTTCTTGTGACTTTTAGTCTTTTTATCAGAGGTGCTAACTTTGCTATAGGAGATCAAGGAGTGTGTAGGGTAGATGCACTGCGCCCTTTTTCAAATTAGATATTTAGTGTATCCTTCTGTGACTGCAGGGTACTTTTTTTATACTGCGCCAATCTGGTAGCATAAATGCAAGCATTTAGTCAAATATTTAATGTCATTTTCAATAGCAAATGTAGGTCCATGCTAAGGTCTTCTAAGCATTACCCTTCCCTAAACCTGGTTCCTTGCCTGAGAGCACAATTTTCACCTCCCGAGATAGGTATCCATGTTCCCAAAAATGCATGGACTCATAATGCACAGGGAAGGCCTGTTCAGGAGATTGTTTGCAGTTTCTATGCTAGCCTAGCGTGTAATGAGGAGGCAGGCAGGTAGAACTGCAGCTCTGTGGTCAGAGATGGATGTCATCTTGTGCCTTGGGATTATCAGTGCTAAACCTTGCCACAAAGTTCAGCACTCAGTCAGGATTAGCTGCTTTTGTAACCCAGGTTGTGTTAGTTTCCATGGAATAAATGGGTTTAGAAAGCAAATGGTGTAAATGACTCTATCACTGAGACACTTAAGCAGCTACACACATTTAGTATCTGTTAGTGTCCAGCTTTTGCAGAAGTATTAATATCACTGATGGGCAGCTGAGCGTCTGCATGTGCAATAGCCATAGATACAGGAAGATACATACCATGCCAGGCAGGTAAGTCCAGTGTTTAAGTACCTTTGAGACTGCAAGATCTTTCTTGGTTGCTAATTAACTCTGTAGGCACTTAAATTCTTGAAATGTTTGTACATGATCCTCTGCACGCAGATTTGAGCTCACTGTGCCTTCAGGACAGCCCGTGTAGCTTCAGTTAGCACAGCGCCAAGGTGAGCTACTAGGCTTGAGAAAGAGTTTACTGGCTCAGGTTCAATGCTGCACTAATGTGACTACATTACCTCTGGTGGCCTTCGAGTAAGGGCTGAGCAGGCTTGTCTCTGCGAGGAAGTTACTGTGTAGACACTGAGTCTCTCTCCACCAGTTACACTCTCCAGGTATCCATTTCTGTTTCTGGGCACATCCAAAGACACTTCATTTTTGACAGTGCTAAATTTCTGGGTATTTTGCTCTTGTTTAATCTTGTTAACAGTTTACATTGCCTGATTTACCTCACTTGTGTGGGCCTCAATGACAGTGAGTCTTGGAAGGAACCTTCAGCATCAATGTATTGGCCTGACACAAAAGAGACAGGCTGGCTGATCGGTGGGAGAAGCAGCTTTTGCCATCCAGCCTAGAACATTTGTTGTTTTGGAGACTAAATTTCTAGGATTGGGATTAGAGGATTAGAGGCGGCAGTAGGTTAGCTTTGTGTCACCTATATGAGTGCCTGAAACATCAGGTATACCACATTTTGGGTCAGGACTTCATCCCAAGCTGTTTAAGCTATATTACTTTAACCACATTTACCTTATTACATTTACATGAGTTATAAAGCATTTAAAAATGAACTGGGGCAGCAAACGTGAGCTAGCAGTTTCCTTACTCATGCTAGTGCTCTGCTCATTAGTCAGTCACTCACTTGTGCTCTTTCCTCTGATTCAGTGGTCAGGTAAGTACTTCCTACAAAATGAAACAGCTTCAACAGGAGCCACATAGATGCAGTTTGGTGCTCTAGTCAGTGCTCAGGAGAAGAGTAGGGGAAGCAGGGGAAGCTTCATGTTTTATGTACAACCCGATACAGCAGACATGGTCTCAGAACGATGCCTGCCTTGGTCCTGCACGTGAGAGACGAAATGCTCAACTTGTACATCCCAGCATGCTGAGATGTGAGCTGTGTGCCTAAGTACTTGATATTTGCAATATTTAGGCAAACATTCTCAAAACCAGTCAGTTTGTTAAGGACTTGGTGAAAACCTAAAGGTTTTAGATTCTTCGTGGTTAATGGAGGTTTTAGTTTACAATTTTGTGGCTGAAATGGCAAGGTCTTTTTATAGCTCTGCTACAGGTGTTTTACAAGGGTACAGTGCAGGCCACATTTCACTCCTTCAGATTTCCAAGTGACAGTGACAGTTCACGCCCAAGTCTGGTGGCTTAGATATATCATACCTTTTTCATTCCAGTGGGCTGGAAGCCTGAGTGCCCTACTCAGAACTGTAGTTTGCACTAGACAGCAGGTCATTTGGGAATTAAGTACTAATTATTAAAGTCTTTCTGCCTTCCTAAAGTAATTTGTTTTTTCATCCCACATGTGGGTGGAGATGCAGTGTGAAATTTTTCAGAATGGATAGATTCTAAAAGTAATCCCTTCTGGAATATGACAGATCACATGGAGCTGGGAAACAACTGCAGATCATAGACACATGACGTATTTAAATATGAGCAATCAGAAATTCATGGACACTGTTATAGATGTTCTGCTTTCAGGAACAGCAACAGTAAGGAAGACTGCTACTTAAAGGAAACGCAAGTGTGCTCCAGTGCCAGAAAAGTGAAAATCAACAAACATCACAACTTGGTATATCTATCTGCTACATTACTGACATGTACAAATAACAAAGAGCTCAAATGCTCACTACCAATATCTGTTACCTCCTTGCAAATGTGACAGTTTTCCCTGCCACTGTTTGTCAAGCTACCATGAGTTGCATTCATATTCCATATGGATACATATTTTTTCTTTGTTTTTCTTTGACATTAATGCTCTGGCAGAGCTTTCCAAGTAGTAAAGCAAGGAAATTAACTTACATTTGCCGGCTTGCTAAAGTAAATTAGCTACACTTTTAACTTTCTGTGGTTTTTACTCTGAATGGGAGAAGCAATAAAAATGAAATAAGGCTAATCACTGTTGTTCTATGGTTTTCTCTGTGGTGTGTTAAGAGGAGAAGAACCCATAACGAAAACTCATGAGTTCATATCTGCTTAAAACAGGTCTCTAATTAGCTTCTATAATCGATCTCCCTGCTCTAGCAGGTGAACCAGGTAATTACCTTGTTTATACTGTAGGTGAGTCACAAAATGCTAGATAGCTTTCTCTGTATCTTTAAAAGATAATGCATTGTAACAAGTGCTCCCAATATGAATGAACCACTGTCATAACCCATACCATCTGTTTCACACGCAGTGATGTGAGATCTCATTTTATTCTTTGTTACAAAGAGCTCTAGACATCAAAGAACTGTCCCTTTGACCGCTGTCTCAATCAAAGGATTTTACCTAGACAAATCTTTACTTCCCATTACGATTTCAGTGCTGCAGAATATCAGGTGTTTCCTGGTATGAATAGGAGGAATCCAGTCACTGGTGCTTTTTTTAAGGGCCAAATCTTGTCGCTGTTCACTTCCCATGGGCCTTTTGAGTAGCACGGAAACTCCAAACTCAGCAGTTAATTAGGGGTTAGTTACTTAGGGCCTGAGGCTTTAGAGACAGACTGTGGTGCACTATACAATGTATGTCTTTTATTCACTATGATGTGTCTATCTGTTACCTTCCAGAAGGTGAAGTAGAGTGATGTTGGCTAAATGCATGGTTAGGATTAAGTTGATATATAGAGCGCACTATCTCAGTATGTTTAATTGCTCATAGCAAAATCCCTAAATCTAACATATTTTTGAGTCTTCTCTATTCTCATGTTACTCAATCTGTGCTTTATTTACATAATACAGATATTTCTCTTTCTTGCAGGTTGTCTCACAGTAAGCTCTACAAAGAATAATCCCTTCTGACAACCTTTAAAGGGTCACAGCCATATTTAAAGCCTATGACCACTAGCACTAATAATGGTGTATTTGCAAAGAGAGGACATACAGTGCCGTTCTTCCTAGTATAATGTGGAAGTGTTTCATCTCTTTTGTACTCGAGAAGAGGCTTCTTGCTTGAGGTGAATGGCTGAAATATGAGAGTACATGTTTTCCGTAATCATTAAAACAATAGTGTAACAGCTTCTCCCCAAGCTAAAAATAATCCTGTCGTAGGCATGCCCCTTTTCCTCTTCTCCTTGATAACTGAATTCAAAATTCCCATAAATAAGGTCTTTTTCTTTCATTTTTCATAGACTTGTCCCTAGAAAATTTAGTTTCAAGGTCTTTTATTTCTGTTTCTAAAGTAATTATCCTCTGGGCCTCTTCCTTTCTTCCTGGTATGATGCTAGACTAATTATTCTTCTCCTAATGAATGCCTGAAATGGATCCCATATGGTGGCATATGTGCCTTCAGATGGAAGTTCGTTTGAATAAAATAAGAAAATTCTTCTCTTGGGGCTTTCTTAAATTTTTCATTCTGTAACAATGATGAGTAAAATCTCTGTCTTGGGGATAGACGCAGCCAACTTGCTTTCTATTACACTTTGAGCTTTCTCTGAACTGGAGATTTCCATGTCTATCTCTCTTGCTATGGCCATTCACAGCTCTTACTCCACATTGTCATAAAGACTGCTTGAATGAATCAAAGCATCATTACATTTTGTCTGAAAACCATTTTTATTTCCTTAAAAAATACTATGTGTAGTGTTACTTCTCTTACAGTTCTTTGTCACCTTTCTCTAGACCTACCCTACAGCATGCAATGCCCCTTTTTATTTTAGGGCTCAATCCACACACTGACTAGAAATAAGAGACTAATCACAGTTTATTTCTTCGCATGCGATGACTCAAACCCACAGTTCCCAGCAGAATGCTTTATCTACGAGATTACTGAGTATTCTGTGGTGCATGTCAGTCTTTGTATCTATATGAGAACAAGTACATTAAATGCATAAATGTAAAATGAAGGTCTTCAGGTCTCAGCATTGTAAGCACTGCACTGGCAGTGATAGCACCAGAAGGAATGGCTGGTACCTATTTTTGGAAATGCAGCGTAAATTTACACTGCACTTGGTTTCCAATCACCTTTCAGAAGTATTGGTTAAACATCCAATGAAACCTAGTGCTGCCTCTTTACCTTTCTCTAACATGATAGACAAGTTATAATTGCAAATTATTATTTACATTGTAGTAGACTGTAGAAGTCCTGGTCATGAATATATGCAACCTTGTGTTGAGAGCTGTGCAATGAAGAGTATTTTCACCAACTTTAAAATCAGGTAAAAATAGGGTCATTGATATTATTTTTTGCAAGCATATATAAGTAAAACAAGTCACATAGATACATTACGCTTACATCAAACAAATTAAAATATGTGAGACATTCCAACTCTGCCATCCAAACTGTTAACAAATTCTAAGCAATATTGTAGTGAATGAGTAAGATTGCATCTTCTAATTATGGAGGTGATGCTAATGGCCTGGATCAGTGTGAAGCAGGGTTGTGATGTGATACTGCTGCATAAAAGATATACCAAAATGGAAATATTTGTAGACAAATGAAAGAGAAAGTTAAATGCTGTTTTAAAAAACACTGATTCTGCATAAAGTTATTTTAGTAGTGTATCACTTGAATCATGGTAATCGCTTGTGAAAACATAATCATTTTATCTGATGTATGTATTTGTTCTTGCTTTCAGAGACACAATGGGGAAATACTGTATTGATTTTCATTAGAACATTTGATCCCAAGTTGATAAAGGACAGTAACTAACCGTGTCACTATTAATATCGAGCTCTACTTGGATTTAAAAAAGACCTTTAGCAATGTGTGAATCTGCAATCAGGGAGAATGTTAGAATAGGAGAAAATGCCTGATTTTAAGAAGTGCTATGAGGCCTTAGTTGCTGTTTAAATGGAAAGAGTGTTTGCCTCTGGGTGGTCTCAGCCTGAGCGTATCCAGCCAACAGCTTTGCAAAATACATACTGTACTTTTGTGAATAAGCTTATGTTTTACTTGCTGTCGATT
The DNA here is from genome assembly GCF_900496995.4 of Aquila chrysaetos chrysaetos. NCBI lineage: Eukaryota > Metazoa > Chordata > Aves > Accipitriformes > Accipitridae > Aquila > Aquila chrysaetos. The sequence goes on from NC_044012.1 coordinate 8,269,970, forward strand.
TCTTGTTTTGTTTTCGCTTCTGTGAATAATTGTTAGCATTCCAATAACCCAGCTCAAGCTTTAAAATAACAAACCACCAAACAGTTTTTAGCTCCTCTAACAATCTTTAAGCTTGCAGATTCTTGTAAGGCATAATCCTTGATTTGGATTTGCTCTGTTTTGCTACATTTTGTCCTATTCTGTACAGAATTTTCTGATACACTTGTGAAGATTTAACAGACCAAACCTGGAAGAGTCCCCAGTGACCTGTTCAATAGCTTGTGTCCTCTACCTGACCTTCAATCACTCGCTACAAATAACCAAGGGAACATAAACCATTTTAGGGGGTAATAATTTATCTTTTGCAGAACAGTTGGTTTTTTTTCTTTCACTGACTCAATGCACTGACCATACAGCATGCTTAATTCATAGTTCAGACAGGAGTTTCTTGTTCAGCTTTCTTATTAAAGTCACAGTGTCATTTTCTGACAGGGCAGTATTTGCATATATAAGCTTGATGAAAGACCAGTAACCAACAGGGCTAGGGGAAGGGGTCATTTCTTATCCATATTTCAATACTGGTTGTTTTCCCTGCTGGAAGTTGGTTCTGAACACCCTCTTTAACAAGATATGCTGCTGAAGGTAATAAATAACTCTGGGAATCTGGGCAGCAGTAGCTTTTCTTAGAAAACCAAAGCTTTCAATGTTGGCTACTTAAAGTTAGGCCCCTAAATTCATTGTTAAGTACCCAAAACAAATTGCTATGATGATGAAAAATTCCACTTAGCCACAAATCTAATTTTGACAATGTGAGCTGTGAGTACTCAGAGCTTTGTAGAAGCAGACCACTTTGATCTATGTAATCAGATTTGGCATTTTGTCTCTACTTAGGTCTATCTAGGAGCGATGTTTCAGGAATATTGTTGAGGCAATGTCGTTCAGGCAATATCAAGTGCAGGACATTGTCATTTTCTTGACAAGGTTAGAAACTTTCTGTTCTCTTCCCAAGTCAGAGTTTTTTTCACTCTTTGAGCCCTAGAGCCAGGAATTTCAGTAGTTCCCTGTATCAAGAGGACAGGTGCAAACTCAGCAATATTCACATGCTTCATGGCACCAGGTCGGACCCAACATTTTGGGGCCAGAATTGGGGAACCATGATGGCATTCAAAGTGCACATAGATGTCTGGTGTGATCTACAGAATTACTTGAGCAGAATGTAAACTGGGGAGCAGCATTCCACTGCCTTTCAGCAGGAGTGTGCACTATTCATTTTGAAAATGCCGTGGGGACAAGAATCAGAAGAGGATCTGATATTCATACCTTTGATACATGTGATATTGCAGGAGTAATTTTCAAAAACCAATCAAGTTCTCTTGAAAACTAGGTACCAGTTTTACCCACTGTCAGGAACCCACATTTTTTACTTAAATAAATTTCTTCCCGTGGAATTGGCATAACCTTGCTTCTGGATAGAAACTTCCTACCATCCAGCCTAAATTTATTTCTTAGCACTTGAGCAGGGTCTATCTGCATCATTATGTACCTAAATCCCTTTAGGAATCTTGACTTTTGTGCTTTCTATCATAAAAACCCAACAAACTACATACTGGAGTTGCTTTGCCTGCTACAGGTATGGCAGGTCACTGAGGGACAATGTAATCACCTGCATCAAATAAAACTCCAACATCATATGATAAAGAAAAAAGAAAAACTTCATGTGCTGGGTGTTATGAGCCCAGGGAGAGAATGAAATGGAGAGGGTCCTACTGTTTACCAATCCCATTTCATTTAATAGCACTCTAATGTAGTGACATAATTATACCATACTAATAAGTTATGAGCTCTTTCACAGCTCTGTAGCTACAATAAGGTCTTCTAAATTTTACTGCTTCTTTCCCGTAACTGGTCATCTGCTGTCTGTTGTCACCTGGTAAGAAGCATAACAAGACAATAAATACAAAGAAGCAAAGAAATGTGAAAAGCTCCAAGCAATGATCTCAAGCACCCTTGCAGATTTTCTTTGTCTGACAATTTATATTTAAAAATTAATCCAGAGCACCCCCACAAAAAATCTATTTTACTTGTTTAACAAAATAGAGTATTGATTTGCCAAAGCCTAAACAAAGCAGCCTACATGATTCATTGATCAAGAATTTGGGCTCAGTCCATGTGATCATTAAGTTCTTTGTCAGATGTATTCATTTATTCATAAGCTTTGTTTATGGCAGGCCCTTTTCACTGGCTCATTTCAAAATAACAAAAACCAAATGCCTTCTCTACCTCCATTTCACTGAATACAGAAGACAAAACAGAAGGTGCTATCAACTTCAAAGATTTTATGAGCCTTTTGAAGAATCCAGGAACTCTAGAGGCTTTTATATAAGTCCAGGCTTCAGTAATATTTCGGAATTGTACATCATGAGTATAAAATTCTCCAAAGAAAGCAACCCCTTGTGCTGCCACGTGGGGAACCTAACCAAATTTGAGAAAGTCAGTAGTTAAACTATTAGGAGCTCCATATACCTTTGTACTGTCGTTCAGGAAATGCTGGTTGTGTGACGTAAAGCCATTGTTTTGGTGGACTGTTGTTGCAATAAAATATGTCTGTTGGAAATTTCTGATGCAAAGGATTATAAAACAGTATCTGGTTAAAACCCATGCCTTAATCAGAAATCAAAACCTTTTAGCTTTTTCTCAGTACGTTCTCTGTGGTTTAAAGTAAGCAAAGCAATGAGAAGCAAAAGAGTTCTGAATTCTCTTTTTTTAACATGGTACTGTTTTAAATTCCAGACTTTGCTGTGCTGTATAGCTTAATAGTAGGCAGGAGATACTAACAATGAAAAATGAGTCCTTATAATCAATATCTGAGTATTTGCTGCACGCCATTAATCCTGTATCAAAAAGTAACATCACAGTCATGAAGAAGTTATTATAGGGTAAAGCAGGGTATGATCTTACATGGAGTTAAACAGCCTGTGATAACGGACAGAGTTCAGCATCTTCCCTGAAACACAGGCACGTTAGGTAACCCCTCAGTGGAAGCTGGATAAGCTCTACTGCCTTTCCCTTGGGGTGCTATGGGTTAAAGGCGTACTCAGAGACAGTTACCTCAAAAGAGCTGGCATGTTCACTCACTTACCTTGTCGTAATTCCACTGTAAGCCTATCTCCTTAGTGTGCAGCTGTCAACCTTTTAACATCAAAAATGAAAATAGTGGGAAAAGAAGATGAAACAGTTTGTGATTTTTTTGGTCTTGTTTAAAGAAAGAATAAAGTAGTCTCACTCTCAGTAATTTATACAACTGAAGTCTAATTTGCATGCTGGATGGGCTACAGTGCAAACTACGGAATACAGTCTGACTTCGGGAGCCTAGGTGTCTCTGAGGATGTGGAGTTACGACTTTCTGTGTATCTACAGATTCCTGCAAAGATGGTAATGGAAATCCCTCTATATGAATCAGGACATCACTGAATAAATAGCATAAAGTACTATGGCAGTAGGGAATACAGGCCTCATCCAGAACTGTGAGGAAGATGGAATTTTTTTCCACAAATTGTATGCAGTGGGTTTTGGATTAGACACCAAGTCTGTAGTTGGTACACAGTTGTGGTGATATGGACAGAGAATTTACTAGCTCAATTTTTATATATTTGGTTGGGAGAAATGAACTTTATCCTGACCAAACTTAGTGTGGATAACTTGGTCAAAACTCCTGAATAATAATAAGTAAGTTGAGTGTACCTCCATGCTGGGTAGCCATTTGAAACCTCAGTGACACGTTCTCTCTCAGAAAATTTTGGGGGCCCCTCTTAAAAACAGTGAACTTGTAAACATCTCTTGCTGAACTCAAGCATTTTTTATCAGCGATAGGCTGATTTTAGACTTAACTCTGGTGTAACTGCTGATTTAGTGCCAACAATGGAACAGAGAACAGAATCACACATTGCCCAAGGCAAAGTCCTCGCACAGTCTGTTCTATTATCAATAAAAGTCACAAACCTTTTCTGCAGTGAGAGCTCATTACAAATATTTTTATGCTCTGCAACATTCATTTCACTGAACTTTTCTTCTTAAATTTAACCTATTTACATTGGACAGAGACAGTCATGTATTATGAGCAATAAAAAATACGACATCATCAATATGTACAGTGTATTCTCTGCATATACAAAATGTATACACACACACATATATGTATTAACTGCTCAAGCAGGCTCAGAGAACAGAAAAAAATTAACACATTTGCTTAATAGTAATGCTATATATGTATATATACATTTTTCTTTTAGCAACATATTTGTACTATGCTTTCAGTTTAAGATTGAATATGTGCCTCAAGAAACAGGCTTTAAATGGATGCACACTAGCTGGCTACAATGGGTAATTTCATTTAGGCACAGAATTACAAAGTAGCCATTTTTAACTTCAACTAGATTACACATTTACTAAACCTTCCATAAATCCATCATTTGGCTGAGTCACATTGAGAATTGTTTTAAATAAATCTATGTGAAAATTAAATTTAAGTTGAAAAGCAGCAGGAAAAAGATGTATAGTAAGTACTTCATTTGTTGTAATGGGACTGTTTGGAAGGAATACAAATGCACTTCAAATTGTAAAGAGCATAATTATTTTTCCCGAGAAGCTGAATGAAATAGAGCAGCTTCTGCCTATATAATAATTTGATATGAATTATCCTCATAAAATTCAAGTTGTATTTTTAAAATTAAGTGTTTTCTTGGTGTATAGGAAATTTCCAAATGAGTTCTCCTTTCCTTTGTTTTATTAAAATGGCCAAAAAGAACATAGGAGTTGTCTTAGCTGGTTGGACCTGTAGTTCAGCTTCTGCATTATACTACTTTTGGCAGTGGACACTAACAGATGCTTCACAGAAATTGCAAAAACCCGTTTATTATAGAAACCAGTGTGGGAATGATGGGGACGGATGGGACATGAAGGGCCTGGGCAAAACCTTAAACCTGAAAGGACCTCAAAGAGGTCACTTAGTCCATCATCCTGCCCCAGTAATCCACTGAGAGGGGACTTTTCATTCTAACCCCTGACAGTGAATCTGCGTTTCAGGGTCTCTCTCCCTTTCTCTCATGTCTAACAAAACTGCAAATGTGCATATTATCTGTACAGTGTCTAATCCTTTTCAAATGCTGTATGAGATTAGTGTATTAAATGACTGCAAAAGATCTGGAGTGCTGTGTAGTAAATAAATTTATTGCTAATAGGTAATTGCTGGGATTCTGAGACATTTTGTATCGCTTGGTTTTGGTTGGGAATATCAGCAGGAAGGAGGATATCATTCCAGACAGCCATCCATCAAGTGACATTTAGGAGCTTTAAGAAACGACTGTTAAGAACTGTTAGATTTAATGACTCTACCTCCTTTTCCAGACAGCCTACGAAACTTGTTCTGACAAAAAATGATTAAAGACTCCCCCCACAAAAACACCAAACAAAAAAACCCAAACCAAACCAAAATGGCAAGATTTAAAGTAGGAGTTATTTAAGAAGAGAGAGGGCCAGTCTTTGCTGCACAGTGGAGCACTGAGCAACTATGCAGGAGCTGCTTCCAGAACTTAAAGCAGTATGTTTACATCAACATGGTGCTGGGATGCCTAATGTGTGCCGCTGAGAGGCAGATGGTCTTAGCTCAGAGCTAGCTCTGTGCTACTACAGCAATAAGCCGTTTGGAGTTTGAACTAGTATCCTCCACAGCGCAACACAGTGCTGTATGAAAGTACCAGCTCAGGTTAATGTTTCTTCATCTGCCTGTTGGCTCTCCTTGTGAAGTCTGTCACAGGGGAACCAGCGTAATGAACTTAGGGTATCTGAAAAAGCTACCCCTACTTAGTTTACCTACTCCCTACCAATGCTTAAGCCAGCGTTTAAAAACCTCCCCCCCAATTTTCTGTCTTTTTTTTTTTTTTCTTTTTGTCTTTAAAGATTTATGCCCACAGCCAAATGCCAAATAAAGAATAGTTTTCTTCTAAAAACGTTATTTTGGCACTGACCCTCCTCCATGCATAAGACTTTTTTGTGGAATTTAACCTCCAGGGTAAGAATGATTGATATCCTGTGTATCGTAGCCCAGGGCCTGGTCTAAAAATGAAAAAATTGTAAACTCCCCTCGAAGGAGCCCTATGAGATAGGGATATGCACTGGACAAGAGAGACACAGATGTAGCTAACTGTTTAACCAAGATACTATATCATGAATGACAATGGACAGTTACACTGTACATTGATAAACTGTTAGCTTTTGTGGGTTTGAAGTACGCTGTCTTTGTCGCCATTAGAAAGTTTAAACAGGATTTTTGTTTTACTGTGTCTGTCACCCATAATTCTGTATACTTCCATCATCCTCACTTTCCTTTATCACAGTTATGTTATTTACCCTTTTTGAGACAGTTCTGATCTCTACTCTGTGTGTGGATGGTGACATACCTCTGGTTTGATACAGTGTTAATTAAATACTCTTTGGGTTCTTTTCTTAAGAGAGACAACACTAAACTCTTTAGAGACTTTGGCTTAAAAATAAAAATTGTGCCAAAGAAACTGCATGCATTAAATGCCTACTTTATAAAGTAAGTAACTGCCTTTGGAAAAGAAACAAATGCAAATTCTAGTTACTGTGCTTGAAAGAGGTGACAAGAAGAAGTGCCAGCAGCTTGGCTCCTGTTGCTGCTTTATTGTCACAAATTGTTAGTTACATTTGAAAATTATGGATCTCTCTCATTGTGAAAGTTGTGTCTGCCAGTTGGTGCCTGTACAGTAGAGTGGGTTTACCCAATTAGCAGAATTTCCCATGCAGGACCCAGAATAGCTGTGTGTGCATCCTAAACGTTACCACAGCTGAGGCTCATCCTGGGACTCTGGTGGTCTGAAAACAACTGATTTACCAGGTGAGCTCAAGGCAGAAGAAGCTGTACAAAGCACGTCTCAGTGGAAGTCAGCCTTGGCACATCTAATCTAGCTATATTTGTCTATAGTTCTCTCTCTCTGACAGATATAGTCTGCCCCAATCACAAACACGCTGTGCAGCAGACAGAACAGTATTTTTAACCCCAGTGCACTCATGAAGTGAAATAGGTCATGGAAACAATGACATTTAAGTGCTACTTGTAATCTTCATCATGGGCCATCTCAAGCTATTTGCATCTCTCTTCTGGCACTCAACCAAGTGAAACTCACCCTGTGTGGAGCTGTGTACTATTCAAGCCACATCTAAGGCTCATACTAAGATGATGGGAGTGCTATCAGGTAACTGCTTTATGGGAAAAACATCTGAGGGACTTAAGAGACTGATTTCATGTAAGTGTTCAAAGTAAAAGAGGAGGCATGAGTGGAGAAAGAGCAGTCCTGAGAAAACACGAGCTTAACTGCAGTTCTTCATCTGCCAGTGGACTGAATTGCATGTTCCCTATTTTGGGTTTCATTAAACACTGGAAACCTAGTATGGCAAAGTATCCCATCAATAATGCAGGACTGTGGACCTTGCCCTATCTTTTTGCCTTGTTGCTGTATATAGATTTCTGCACTTTTCTAGTGCGGGTAGGTAGACATGCTACAATTCCAATTGAATCACAACCTAGAGATTAATCTGAACTTCAACTAAAAGCTATTATGATAGAATGCATTACAGAATAATATGTAATGAAGGACTATAACAAAAACATGAAGTATCTGCCACCTTTATAAGTAGATGGACAGAATGTAATCATTAAAAAAAAAAAAAGGAAAAAAAGAAACATTTTCCCCTAACTATAGTAATTCACATCTTTTCCCTTCCTTTAAAAAGTAGGTAGGGTTTGTAGGTAAATTTTTGTTTCTCTACTAGGCAGTGGAAATGATGACTTCTTTATACAGAGAAACAAAGTTGCTATAGCTCTCCTAATCAGTGTTTTGATGATCTACAGGTCATGGCAGACACTGCTTTATTAATTGGTCTCAAGTTAACAAAAACAGCTTTGTTCACAGAGCCATTCTAGTAATAAGAGAGTGCTGGGAAAATGCTAAACGTATCAATAGCCGTCACTCTTATTTTAATGGCTTGAGGAGCATCCAAATATATCTAGATGACTTTGAAAAAAATGTGATGATTTTTATTTTAGTTGACCTTCACCACTATAAGGCAGTCATGATCTAAATATTTAATAACTCTGCTTCTTTAATATTTTGTCTTTCATTAAAATTAATTTCTAATTTATCAATGTATATAGTATGACATAAGTCCTATCCTGTAATGATCATCTGAGTGCTAAGCAGTATAAAATGTTAACATAGTCTACTTAGAAATAATGTATTTTGTATTGTGCATGTCTCTTTAAAATTCCTTTTTTTTTCTTCTTTAAAAATATATATCTAGTTCATTCTGATATTTTGGTTCCTAAAAACTTCTAAATATAATTTTTCCTTTAAAAATAGACACAACAGAAAAAACTGTTTAAATGGGGATAAATATAAAATAGGATAGAACACATTTTGATTGAACAATATGACATACAATGCAATTATTATGTAATTTATTAAGGTATTCTGGGAGGAGGGGAAAGGTTTTTCTGCTCAAAACATTTCCCTTTCGTACTTCCCTAAACTGTGTTTTGATTTTTCTCTTGAATGTTTTTGTGGTTAAGATACCAAACCAAGCTATTCATTATTCATCCACATCTAGATCTGGATGCTCTGGATGCAAGCTGGGACCCCCAGTTTAAACAGATCTTAATTGTTCTATACTTTCCATTATTGATCAGTTGCATTTGTTACGTTTTGAAGAGTCACTGTTAACTTTTACATGCCCCACGTCTCATTTTGTGTAGTTAAACATGGGCTCTAAATGAGCGCTTCCATTTGTGGCATCTGTTGTTTCCCTCTCCAGCCACCCTGTATGTCCCTCCTGCTGGGAGAACCTGAGCTGACACAGTTGCTGCTGGCAGTGTCACTGTCTGCTTTTCATCCAGAAAAATGAGTTCTGTGTCTTAAACACCCTAAAGGAGGCTGAATTGGATGCTTTATGTCATTCTGCATTTTACTCAAGCAGCAAAGGTTACTCCTTCTCTATTCCCTTTCATACTAGCGAGCGTATTACTCAATAGCAGTATTTCAGAAAGGCTCTTATGGGAAATGGGGTGAATGAGATCAATGCAAAATTGCAAAACCGTGTGATGCAGCATTCCAGAAGCATTGATTTTACTAGGAAAACTGTATGCTGAGTTACGTGTCATTTTCAGCATCAAGGACCCTCTTTCCTGTTGTAAAATTTCTCATTTTCAAGGATGTAATATAAAAAGGGCTTCTGGATGCATTTCATTCGGGTATATAAGAAAACAAGGCATATTTAAGCATAGATCTCAGCAAAACAATGATTACCTGTATTTCTTGGAGACAAGCAAACCTTTATTGTGGTCAGACACTACTGACAAAAACCAGAGTATCGGAGATTTTTTGGTTGTGCTCCTTCACGCACAGTGTGAATCTGAGGATCCATGGATCCACTTGAATTTTAAAAGCATCTTTGCTTTACGTAAGAAATCAGTGAGCTGTCTGACCATGATTTGTTCAACAGTATGTGCTCTCATTGGGTATACTTCCCACCTCCTTGGAGTCTGTGAAAGAATAGCAGTGATCACTGTATTAAGCACTTAGTAATAGAAGCTTAATAAATTACTTCCTATCAGGTGAGCTGCCATAATAGAACAGTTCATGTGTGTACTCTAGCCTGCTCCCCTCCCCAGGTAAAATGCAATAGTCTGTTACTCTGAGCTTTTCCCTAAGTTGTATAGCTCAGAAGCAGGGAAGGCTATTAGTGAGCACACGAGCCATTACTAACAGCTATGAGATTCAGTTGGTGCACAGTAACTTCTTAGACCAGTGTAGTTCAGTTAAATGTGTGAGCCCCATGTCTAGTTTTGGAAATCTCTGTCTTATTTTGGAAACCTACTTCCCCCTCAATAAAAAAAACTCCAAACAACCCAAAACAGATTAAAGAAACTTTCAAGTTTCTCAAACCTATTAAATGCTGTTGTTCTCAATTTATTCAAATTAATGTGAGGCAGCTTGGCACATTTAAAGGGCATAAAATGAGGTTGGAGGTTTGAGCTCTGATACACTTGACATACTTTGTTATGATAGGGAGGTTTTGCTTCATAGAAGTTTAATTGCCCCTCATGCAACAGTGAGGATAGACTTTCTAGGTCAAGGTCAAGATTCATAGGTACCAAATCAAAGAGCCTTTCTCTGAATTAGTTCTTGCCCTAAAGACAATAAAATACATTTCTGGACCCCACATGGGAATGCTACTTGCAAAGACCAGATTCTATTTTCTCCATTACTACTAAAGAACAAAACTGTTCCAGCACAAAATGCTCATTTTTAATTTCATGACAAGTTTAAATTGTGGTATGAAAGAATACAAGATTGATAATCAGTGGTAACTCTTTATATCCAGTTCTCAGAACACAGTGGAGTGCAGGAGGTCTGTTTTGAATTACTTCCCATATTTTAGGGAATCTGAATCTACATTTTTCCTCCCTCCCAGGAAAGTGTCCTAACCATAGGATTAGATTGTAAAGGAGTGCATCTGCTCCCTAATTAGTATGTTATGCAAAATAAACTGCTTCCCTAAAAAAACCTGAGAAAAACATTCTCTCACAGGGTGCAACATACAGTGGTGATGAAGCACCCTCCAGAAAGACAGATAAGGATTTGAATTTGAATTTCAATTCCCTGGATAGAAGAAGCTGTGAACTGAAGTACCCTACCTCTTCAGTGAGTAGTTTAGCTACTGAGATAAATGAGGGTAGAAGAGGAAACATCTACTTTTTAGCTATCTGTCTAAAAGAAGGAAATTGTCCTTATTTTTTCAAAAGAAACCCTGAATGAAGGTTAGCATTTCCCCCTACCTTAAGTCTACAGAAGGAAGTGTTATTTAAGACATACGTGATCCTTCAGGTTTCCAAATGGGTACTTTAAATGGCCCTCTATCCATGCTTGCTTTTGGACTCCAGTTCTTTATTCCTACCATAAAAGCAAGACTGAAAAGCAAAAAGCAAAAGAAAAATATTATAAGATTTCTTTGTTCATAATTCTTCATGAAAAAAGTTTGCATTTGACCAATACTAATATGGAATATGGTTAGCTGTCTGAAAAGAAGGCAGCTCAAAGTCCTTTGAACATTACGTACTAGCTACTGCCATTGAAAGTACAGACATGCTGGCTGATTCAGGAAGAAAGTTCATTTTCCATGTTAGTGTCTAAATTCTAAAATTGTATAAATTTTGATGTTGCCCTGCCCCTGCACAGAGTCCCAGTTCCAGGGTCACTACGCATTTGGGATTACCCATATAAGACTACGTAGTGTATTTATTCATCGTGTTTTCTCTTGCACAGCAAATTTGTATGACACTTAAGACCAAACAAGATTTTTTTCTTCTCTCAATACAATTCCTTAAAATATCAGCATTCACAATATTCATTATTTATTATATTTGTGTAAAATATTGTATCATTATTGTCACAGAACAAAAATATCAACTAAAGTAATTGCATAACCTTTGAATAAACACAAGGCTTGCTGTTTTCTCATATCATTTAATATTACTAACTGTTCATTCTCCTTAGCTAGAAGCAGAAGGTAAATGCTTCTAAAGTCCTAATACAATCTTACTGAAAAAAAGCACTTCCTCTCAGGTTGATGATACCGTGTTAATTTTCCCTAAAAAAGACATGTAAGTATATAAAAAGAAACTTGTATTTTGGCTGGATTTGCCAAAAGAGTTTTCCTGAAAAAATCTAAGAGACTGTCTCCTTTCTAAGTACCCTTAGTGCTCATGAAAAGGTAGTGGGGTGTACAGAGCTGGAGCTGGAAGTCATCCATCATGTCTGGAAGGTCACTGCATTCCTACTGACCTCAGCACTTGTGACTCAGTTCCACACTGAAACGTAAAGGATAAGAGACAAATGCATTCCCTCACTGGTGGCTGAACTAGTTACTTGCTGGAAAAACCACCCCCACCCCCAAACAAATCACACTACTTCGTTTTTTTTTTCAAAGCACCATGTAAATACCACTTAGAAATATTACTAACACTAACCTTATTCCTTTGTTACAGATGGAGAATCTTAGGCATTTTATGGAAATAGCACAGCTGTGACTTGCCATCAGTTCAGCCAGCAGTCAAGCAAAGAATGGAGCTCAGTTCTTCAAAGTTTGTCCAGTCATGTATCTGCTAGATTGCTTTACCTCTGAGCGAGAAGCCTGTCTTGATTTTCTTACTAATATATGGCCTGAGACCAACTAGCAACTGCAACAGTTTCCAGCAGGTAATTTTCTGAGCAGATTAGAGTCAATGACTTACAAATGAGAACTTTTTTATTCCATAGTAGAGCAAAAGGCATTATTTCCTGGGAACTGCAATCTGCCCATTTATCTATTTAGTGTGTTTACTTGGATTTTGTATTTAGATAGAAAAGGCATTTCAATTTTATGGCGTATCTGTGGCATGTTATGTTGAACTCTCAAAAAGTATTTAATCATTTACTAGTCATGCTTTGTGTCTGGTTAAAGATGACAAGTTGTAATAGGTTAAAATTAAAGGACAGAAGTTAATATTGGTAAGTTTCTTGGCACCATAAGGTCTCTACCTATTGAAGAAACATTCTGAATATTCAGTGGAATCTCAATAACTTGCCCTGATGGTTGGAAGATTCACAGAAAATTTGAGTTCGAAATATTACTGAGAAAAAGTGTCTACCTGGGAAGAAATTTTTGAAGGTACAAACTGGGAGACTGGTATCTCTTTTCTTCTTCTTTTTCCCATTGTCTTCATGGACAGATAATCTCAAATGGACTTTGTATGACAGCGTTTCACCTATAATGATTATTACTTGACATATGCCATGAAACTAACTAAGTCTGTACTAGGCTTTTTTATTTTGCTGAGAGGTGGGTAAGCACAGACTTTCTGTGTGCATGTTCACAGGGATTAAGCAAAAATAATAATAGCAGGCTTCGTTTCAGTGTTTTAGTAAATGCTGTACAGCAGCTACTGGAATACTCAAATTAGACCAGATGTCATAATGCCAAACTCTCATCCCAGCAGAGTACCACATTAAAAAAATTGTTACTTTTGTTTTTAATTTACTACTCTATGGATGAGAGAAGTCCCATCTGCTTACTTTATTTTTAAATGAAAACATAAATGTTGTCCTGTGGTGACATTAGGCTAGATATTACATAGAGCCAGAGACCCCAAGCAGCTAAAATTTACATCTAACAAATATGTTTTCTTACATACAACCATCTGCATGATAAAAGCAATGAATAAGTTTGGGAAGCTAGTGTAAACAGGATTCAAAGTGTGACCCATTTTTGTGCCACTGTGGGAATAAGAGTTACAGAATTTCAGGAAAGTCGGAACCATAATTTCTCCTATGGGGGAAGTCTGGTCACACGGGATAAAGGGAAAATCAACTGCTGGAAAGATTAGATCTGAAGACAGTAGCAATTCAGCACAGCTAAAAGCATACAGCTTTTGAAGGATTTCTCAGGACTTCAGAACCACCTCTAAAATCTTAAGCCTGTCTCTGATTCTATGTCAGTGGGAGTTCTGGTTTCACAACCCACTTGTAAAAGAGTAGCTGAACACAACAGAGAAGTGAAGAAATGTAGTCTTTTCAGTTTGAAAGGAAAGGGGAAAAGATGATGGGGATATTAGAATGTCTTTCCCTCACAAGCACAGTTCTTTGATTGCCTGTTGAAGAAAATAAAAACAAGCATGTCAGAATGTTTTTCTGGGATTACTATTAATGAAAGTATCAATTTTTTTTCCGTGGGGAGGTAGTCCAGCACGGACAGTTTTGATAACTTGCAAATCACTTGTTTAACTTTTCAGAAGAATTTGTTCATGACTCAAAGAGTAAAATTTCAGACAATTTGCTTTTTGCCTTTTTTTCCCACTGGAGCTACCTTTCTAACAATGCACTTTACGGTTTCAAGCCTACAACTTCCTTCAAATCAAGCCTGATGAGATCTGGTGTAAGAACTGGCATTAGTGGCAAATTCTGCCTGAGTAGGAGCTCCAGGAGTTGAATTGCGCTGTCTCCCCTTACAGTTTCAGTGTTTTATTTGCCAGTGATAATTGATACATTTGCTAGGATAAACAGTGGCTGTTTTGTGGTCTAAGATTCTTGGATGCTGGTGTTTTCTTCTATTTAGATTAACTGTCAGACTCAACTGAAGGTGTTCAATAATATTCTTTCTTTTCCAACCTATAATTAAATTAAAATCAGCTCGCACTTTCTAGGTGTGTTGTGTCATAGAATCATGGAATCATTTAGGTTGGAAAAGACCTCTAAGATCATTGAGTCCAAACACCTAACACTGCCAAGTCCACCACTAAACCATGTCCCTGAGCACCACATCTACATGTCTTTAAATACCTCCAGGGTGGTTTCAGGTCTGTAGAGACCCTGCATGTCAAATGCTTCTGGTTTTCCATCCATATACAAACTTCACCATGCATATATGTCAAAAGCCTCATTTTATAGTCCTCATTGGTTCCAAATTTTCCATCCCAACTGGTGGGAGCTGTCTGCATTCCAAGCGTTCGGCTCTGGGTAGGTGCCGTCAGAGATTGTGTGCAAGGCCTGAGATACGGGGGCTGCAGCAGTTGCCTGAACCGGGCTCTGGCAGAAGCCATCCCACTGTTGTCCCACAAGCGGGTTCAGTACCCGGTGTGCAATAAGCCAATCTTACGAACAGAGCCGAGATAATTTGTTTATTTCATGTCTGTGCAGAGATGGGTGCCAGGAGGTAACTCCACAAAGCCAGCACACCACACCAAAGAAAAACAATGTATTTTATCTGTTACATGATTAGTAAAAACCCACCTAAATTCATATTCATTGGTTAGTAGTCATCATCTCATGTACTATTGGCCAGTTATATTTAAATTAGCCTCGCTTGCTATGTAAACTAGCGTGGGGGGGCAAGTTCTTCCAGCCTGGAATTGAGTCGGAGGTCACGATCTCCCCCTGCCACCTTTACCTTTCCCTTAGTTCGTGCTTCTTTGGCAATCATCCGGCCTTCCGCACCTTCTGGGGCAGGATGTTTCCTTTTATCAGTCTTTAGTTCCCTCTTCAAGGGCATAGGGGTTAGCAAAGCATGCATAGTTTATACAAAGTAATCAGGCTTGCATAGTGAAGCTATCCAGTAATGGTCCTCCTTGAAGGACAATGTATCATGTTTAACCTTAAATTGAGCAGTATCACCAGGGCTAGGCCATAACTCAAACATATGACTACACTGCCTCTGTCAGCCTGCTGTACAGCTGCCCACCCAGGGAGACTGATGAAGAGCAGAGTAAGATTCATCACCTACTGAGCTGATGGTTGGCTATCATGGAAATGTTTAAAAGCAGAAAAAAGACGACTGTAGTATAAACTATTGGATTAAGCAAGGCATGGGAGTCTAGTTAAGTGGATTCTGACACATTTCATTCAGGAGTGCAGACAAGAATTTAGGTATAAATCCCTCTTTTAATTTGCCTTTGGAACTGAGTATTTAATGAATGACTTGAGAAGGGACTGACTGCTGCCACATTTGAAGATATCACACATTTGGGCTGAAAACTAATAACATCTGATAGACTGAACTATTTTGTAAAATCTTGTATTTAGTATGTAAAATGGAAAACAAGGGCAAGATCAACAATCAAATCCCAGCAAGAGGAAGGACCTGTTGAAAAAGGAGGATGATATCCTGAAAGTAGAGCTCTCTAATTATGTTCTACTGCTCAGGCATTGTGGCCAGGCTAGAACAAGCCATATAGGAAGACTTGGGAGTTCAGGAGACATAGCACAGTTCCAAAGCGTTCAAATGATAACTAACTAAGGAATAAATTAACAAGTAATTTCTTCAACCTCCATCAGTACTTTTACAACATTCCCTCTATGTATGAAACAGCAATTTACATAAAGAAGCACAGAAAAGCAAAAAACATAGCTAATGAACTTACTACTTCTACAGTTTGGGGGGAAGAAAAAGAGAATTATCATCTTTCTTCACATAGTTAAGTAAAAGGAAGGGGCTGATGCCTTTGCAAGATAAAGATAAATATTTAAAATAGAAAATGCTTGATGGGTCCTAGGTTTCAGCTCTTGATGGGTGACTGTACTCTCTAAAGCACTTCTGAAATGCAGGTTTCTCATTTGAAAGGGTTCTTCAAGGTTCCTACTGTAGAGAAAAATAAGAAAAGATAATTATTTACTTCCACTCTGAATTATTTTTAAAGCATTCTGACTTTTCAGAGTGTGAGAGCGCAACTGCCAGTCACACTATTTTTATCAGACCCGATATGAATGGAAGCCTTTTTGTCTTCAGTGAGCTTTTAGCAAATGCCCAGAGATTAGGAATCAGGAATTTGCAACATATAATCTGGCTGTGACTAGTTCCGGCTGTGGCTTTAGCAGGTCTTCTCGACCTTCTGATTCAGTAAAATTAATAGGGATTCTGCTATTTACCTTCTGGGCATATTGTAAAAATTAACTCTTTGATGCCCCTTGTAGATGGACAGAACTGTAACTGCTGATTATTAATATCCTTAGATTCAGCAAATATTCCAAGACTCCTTTTCATGGAGCTATTGATATCAAGGCCAGGAGGGCCTTGATCTTGTCTTTGATTAGTTCAATTAGTCTGTTTCCTCTTATATCATTTTTAGACCTTTTAATTGCAGTTATAAATTTTTGTGAAACACAACAGTTAGAGATGCTTACTGAAACATTATAAAATAATGTTAATTAGGATACATGCATACGTTTACATATATATGTATGTACATATGGGTAAATGAGTGAAATCACTAGTTTAGTGATTTAGCAATAAATTAGTGAAAACACTAGTATTTTTTTGTGATTGGTAGTCTGCATTGCAAAAAAAAGGTTAAAGGACTTGGCAGAAGTCTTTCCATTTCCTTTGTCCTTGGAGATTGTCATAATGCAGCTCTGTGCATTTTCAGCTAGACTTTGCCAGATGTCTACTTCTTGCATATATTTGGAAGAAGTTAAGCTTAATTTAATTGTGCCCCAATTCAAGAGAGTATCCCTATGCTGGCACGTTGATTAAGCATGGTGGTAGTTTTAATTATCTTCTTATCTCTCACTGGAGTGCAGTTAGTGGAGCTGATGAAATTAACCCCATAGATAAATACCCTTTTTAAACTGGGGCCTCAGACAAGGATAAAGCTTTCTTTTCAACATCAAAAATTAGCCTTCACCTGTCTGAAGCCATTTCTTCTCCACTTCTCTATCCATCTGCGGATCACTTCCTCAAGAGAGCCTGACATTACAGTTGAATCACCTTTATTACTGGCTTTTTTTTTCCCCTGATAGTTTTGCACTTGCCTGTGATTCATTGCTGTCTTTTACCTCTGACAATGCTAAGTTGGCTGCTCATGCCTTTTTTTTTTTTTCTTTTTTTTTTTTGCCAGCTGTTCCCCTCTCCACATGACTAATTCTATTGTGTGGGTTAAACAGAAATGGCACAAGACCAGCATTTAAAGGATGCAAGTTAGTGCACTGAAGATTTGAGGAGATACAGTGTCAGTTTTACATGTCACATTCCTGGTAAAATCATAGCGATGCAGAGCGCTAACATTTCATTTAAGAATCAAACACATTAAGATACCATTTTCAAGTGTTGCGTTTAAGTGCCTTGTAACACATTTAATTTTCTTTCTGAAAATACCCTGTCAGAAGCCTGTAGGAGAAACAGCAGCATAATTTAAATGTCACTTTGCTTCCCAATAATGAATTTCATATTCAGTCACTCTACTCCAGTGACAAAGCTCGTATCTCTGCTAGCACGTTTCTGGTCATTTGACACTGTTTTCAGTTGGGTGTGCACAGGAGCTTGAGTGCACTTTTGTATACTTAATCGTCCGGGTTTTACTTAGCACAAAAGAACCGTAACTTGGACAGAAGAGCAAAGAGGGACTCCATAAATGAGAAGGTCATTCACAAAACAAAGGCAAAAGGTACTTACTGTAACGGAGTTGTAACATCCCACTATGCAGCATCTGAACTTTTCTTAAGTTTTATGAGTATCAAGCCATTTGCAGACTTTCTGTGCATCTCAGATTATTAATAAATACAACAGAATTCCTGCTTGCCTTCTTATAAATACACACACTCAGCATTCAGCTGCAGAGATGTTCAACTTGCCCTGGATCGCCAACCTGGCAAAACATCTGAGAACAGTTCAATTTAAGGTGGTACAAAAAATAGCCCCTGATATATATGTGTGTGTGTGTATATATATATATATATGCATATATTTACACAGTTCCATATGCCCTGCGAGACAGAAAGCTGGCTGTGGTGGTCCAGCAGCATAATCCTGACTCATTTTCTTACAAAGCTATCAAATGGACACAAGAAAGCTCAGCTTGTTCACATCCAAGAACAGTGTGGGGGAGAGCAAGATACTCTGTGTACATTTGTAGGACTTGAAACTGCTCATTTCACTGCAAAACACTATAAAAATTATTCACTTTAATCCAAACTATAATTCAGGCATACCTAGGCTGACACACAGCCCCTGCTTAAACAGTAAAAGGAAACAATGTCTACCAGCTAAGAGGGGTGAGTAAAGGAGAGTATTTCCTCCAGTGGCAATTTAGGCAGGCAGAGTATCACTACTGACAGCACAATCTCACCTCTGGGATCAAACTTACAGTCCTGCCCAGCACTGAAACTGCCACATGAATTTCCTGAGTTCCTCCATTTTGCATCTCATTTGCAGAAAACTACCTCCAGTTATACAAAGATACAAACATACTCTGAGAGGCTGCATCAGCCCTATGAGAGATTTGTTATAGTTATTGATTCCTTGTTACAATTTCTGCAGCCCCTGAGATATCCTTTGAGAGCTAACATTAGAGTACTGGCCAGGCCAAATCTTGCTTCACTTATAGGAGCTGATGCGTTTACATCTTAAGGGAATATTGATCTACTGCAAATAATCTTTTTTTGTTTCAAGCAAGCTGAAACTCCAGAGGAGAGAGACAGGACAGCAAAGCCCTTTGGCAGTGCTTATGAAAAGCATCAGAATAAAATAATATTGCTTTGAAAACTTGCAAAGTGAATCCAAAACTTCATGGCAAATGTGATATGGATGGGAAGCTCACACATGAAGAACGCAACTTACATATGGCACCTCTTCTTAAGTGAGCTTCAGCAGTGTCTGGCACAACTAACCCTTTAAAATATCGTTGCTGTTTATTTGTTTACAAAGGACTTAAGAGGCTGGAAAAGAAAGGGAAGATGCTAAAGGATAAATCCACTAAAAAGCATCTTCCCTTCTTGCTGGTAAAGAATTCAGAACAGGTGTTGTCAGCCTGTTACTGTTGCTGTCAGCCAATATCAAAAGCAGTTGGCAATGCTCTCATCATGCAAAAATTCCAATCAGATTTCTCAGTATATTCTAATTACTGTAGTGACACTTATTGTGAGCCTGACTACCTTATCACAGCAGACAAGTCTGCCGTCTATTTAGGGTTTATTGGCTCTTAAATTTCTGCTTCCTCTAATTGCACATCTATCTTACCAAACAAATTTAGAAGTCCACATTTATTCTTCACCACCTCATGCTTTAATCCTCTGCACATTAAAGGTTATGCTGTCATCTCTCACCTACATTGTGATTATGTCCACCCAGCTTCACGCAAAACTTGCTTTTTCTTTCTGCACACATTATCACTTTCCCATGGGATTCATCCAAATAATGGCTTGCTCTGCTGATGGTACCCATATACAGGTAGTTATCGGGAACTCTAGCACAGAAATGTCACTTCTAAATCCCTGTTTCTTTGCTATTGTGCCCCATATGAAAAAGAAGGTTTTTCATATAAAACAGCTAAGGATTGTACATGCTTTTCCACCCTGAAGGTCTTAATTTCATTCATGTCTATCAAAAGCAACTGGCAATAGCTTTGCAAAGATGCCGCCAAGAGCTAACTGTGGCACAGTTAATTGACGCATGTTACTTCCCTCAGAAACACTGAACTTATCACTTATTTTCCTGATCTGGACCTGTTTCAAATAAGCTGGAGAGCAATACAAACTTCTCTTTTGATTTCAGCAGATATTGGATCATATTCCTAAAATGCATTTTAGTACTACTGAGAAACAAGCATTTATATACAGCAAGGTATGCATAAAAGCAAATTACATTTTGCTTTCACAAGCACAGTGGTCAAGATGAGTAAATGAATAAATTTAGGAAACTATAAAAAGAGGGAGTGTATTGCTGTAATTTCCATTCCTCATTTTGCTGTGCCCCAGTTGAATTTTACTCCAAATATTTTTGACTTTTGCTGATCAGGCCATGGATTACCTTTCCTGTGAACCTCTGTGCTCACGTGGTCCAATCGATGCAGAACTGCTCTCTGCAACAGTACCTAACTTAACACAAACATCCTTTTCACACTATGAACCTGAAATCTGGAAGTTTTTCCCATTGTATGGTCATGATAGAAATCTGACACTCTGGTAGACATTGTATCTCACGCTTTAGCTAATCTCAGTTTCATGAAGTTAACCATGTATACTGATTTTGGTAAGTACAGACGCAGTTAAATTCTCTTAGTGTTAAACTGTGTGCTGGTTTTGGCTGGGACAGAGTTAATTTTCTTCACAGTAGCTGGTATGGGGCTATGTTTTGGATTTGTGCTGAAAACAGTGTTGATAGTTCAGAGATGTTTTCGTTACTGCTGAGCAGTGCTCGCCCAGAGCCAGGGCCTTTGCTGCTTCTCAGCCCACCCCACCAGCGAGGAGGCTGGGGGGGCACAAGGAGTTGGGGGGGGACACAGCCGGGACAGCTGACCCCAACTGACCCAAGGGATATCCCAGACCGTATGACGTCACGCTCAGCACATAAAGCTGGGGGAAGCAGAAGGAAGGGGGGACGTTGGGAGTGATGGCGTTTGTCTTCCCAAGTCACCGTTAGGCGTGATGGAGCCCTGCTGTCCTGGAGATGGCTGAACACCCGCCTGCCTGTGGGAAGTGGGGAATGAATTCCTTGTTTTGCTTTGCTTGCGTGTGGGGCTTTTGCTTCACCTATTACCACAAGTTTTCTCACTTTTACTCTTCTGATTCTCTCCCCCCTCCCATCGGTGGGGGGAATGAGCAAGCGGTTGTGTGCTGCTTGGTTGCTGGCTGGGGTTAAACCACAACAAACGGAGTTTCAGAATGCCTTGAAAGTTACCATAAAGACACTATGAAATTATGGGAGTTCCAGAACTGCAGTTGTGCATCAAGAAAACACACCCCAAAAAACCCAGCTTTTGAAAATATCTGAGAGCAACAGGATCATTGATTTTTGTCCTCCATAAGTAGAGCACTCTTCCAGAGTATGAAACCTCTAGTTGCAAATTCCAGTAACTTAAACATGAGATTCACTATAAGCAAACAAAGGTTGAATCATTGTCATCATCCAAGCTAAGAAAACTGCAAAAACTGAGAAAACAAACAGTATGAGGGGTTTATAAATTTATCTTCACAAATATAATTTACATTATTATTATGCTTATAGGGAAAAAAATTTTGCTCCCACTCTGATTTTAAAGTTTAGCTTACTCCTTCAGTCAATTTTCTGTTATATAATTAAACATTTATACTTTTTTTAAAAAGAAACTGGTAAGTTGCACATCCTTCCTTTTTCCTAGAGATAAAAGTAAATCCACAGTCATAATGTATGATCACTTTTGAAGGAGAAGAACTTATGTTTTGGACCACAGATGGAGAAAGTATTAATTGCTTAAAGATAATTTACACAGTTAGAACATTGTATCCCTTTTCTCACTCTTTATTCTCAAATTAAACTGTTCTGTCACAACATTTATTTAAAATATCTTCCGCTTATGATATCTGTTTGTGCCATTGAGTGAAGTCTCTTTGTATGAATGTTTTTCTATATGCTCAGCTACTCTCTTTCATCTTATGCTGACTTAATGACAGCCCCAACACTAATATTACAGTTGAGGTCACTGGCCAATGATTTTACTACGTATTATGATAGAGGCTGAAACAAGTAGACAGTGCAGGCCACATCCCATGTACCACCAGATCTGCACAATAAATTGATATAGAAATATATGAGACATCATGTAGTTTCTGTGCTCTGGGATCATGTAACCATGAGTTCAAAAGGGAGTAGTAATTCATCTAATTATTACTACTATTTGAGATAGGGAAGCAGAGGGAAAGAAACTGCAAATTCTTTAAAACACATATTGTAAGTTGCAGTTGAATCACTAAATTTAGGCTTGAGACTTCTTGGTTGGTAATAATATCAGTGCTGATCATCACTCAAGTTGCTATTTTATTTTTGATTTTTACGATTTTTCTCCCATGTCAATTTTTAATTTATTTGTCGTGATGGCCAAACAACTACAGTTCTAGCTGTGGAAAGTGCCATGCATCCACTTAAACTGGGGGACCTAAGACTGCTTTCCAGAACAAAGTTAACCAGGCCTGGCTGCATCCTGACTGTGTTGAAATCAGACCCAGGCACATCACTCTGGCCTAGCTGCCACTGGCAAGAAAGCCTCAGGCAGATGAGGAGGAGCTCCAGCAGATCTCTTGTTTTGGATGACTGGTAGCCACAACTGTAACATGCATTTTGGAGCACACTGTCCTGCAATTTAGGCACAAATACTAAGTGCCAAATAGAATTTTGAATCAATCCTCTGCCAATTAAGAGTAAGATTAAGTTCAAAAATGAGTGCTATCAAACATATTACACTTTGGAAGAAAGACAATTTTCCATAGTGGAAGTAAGACTACACTGCTGTCTATTACCAACTTTATTTTTAGATGTCCAGACTGAATTTAATTGAAGCTATCTAAGCTCTCAAAGCAAAGAAATCAGAGGAGGTTTTTTTATAGATTCATACACAAAAGTACAATTGCTCCCCTGGAGCAGTTTTTTTTTTAATTTTTTTCATCTTTAGGCTTACCCAGCTCTTTAAATCATTCCAGGCTGGTTTCTCTTCAATTGTTACTCATTTTGATGTTGCCTCTGAACTGAACACTGGATTCTGGTGATCATCAGCATGGAGTGCTATTGTTATACACTTGGACAGAGACTGGACTTCCTGCTGGAAGAATGGCCATGACAGTTACGCATGCTGATCCAAAACATATTCACAGGTACATACGACACACAATAGCTCAAGAAAAAAAAAAAAAAGACCTCTTTAGGTACATAAAGAAGTGATGTCTAAACAATTAGCATGTCACAAAAGAGGCCAGCTATTTAAATGATTACATTATACAGGGAACAAATAGGAGTATCTCTTCTGCATACAAGGACTTTTCATTTACAGCTTTAGCATTACTTTTTTTTATGCTGCTTTGGCCACTTAAACAGCTGCTTTTTTTCCTTTTTTTTTTTTTTTTTTTTAAAGTTGACTACATTTTATACTCTCCACAGCTTTTATATGGTTGTATAATGCTTTTTCTTTTTAATTTATTTTGTTACCTATGTGGGTAAAATTAATAGTGAATGCTGACTTATTTCATAAACTTTATTAAGCCTTTGGGGAAACTTCAGTGTGCTCATATGGAGAGGCAATATAGAGTGTATCCACTGTATCATGACACAGAAATTACAATTCTAAGCTAGAAATAAATGACATTCCAGAAAAAGCAGAAGGAACAACATTTAAGGAGTTAATAATGAACCACTTGTCTTCATTTTCAGATCCTTTAATCCTGCTATTGTGCAGTTTTCACACAGTGCTAAATTGAATTACTGCATCATTTTTTACAATTTCTTCATACAGTTGACCCAGTTTATAGCAGGTTTGAAAGCATTATCATTGCTTAAGGTTGAAAGATGCTGCAGTGTATTGCATTAAAAGTCAATCAGCGCAGAAGTATTTTGATGTAATTTTGCTTTTGGATATAGAAGAACAGATACCCAAATGAAGGATGGTATTTCATTTTGTCATAACACTGTCACATAATACAGCATGCCTTTTTTATACAATATGTATAGTCTCATTTTATTATATTTCTTTCTCTATGTTTCTGGTTCTAATAAAGTGAATCCTCAGTTTATGCCTTCCAATGTTTTTATTAACTTGTGCAAGAAGAAAATTGAAAAAAGTTCTAATGTATAGCTTTTTACTATTGTGTAGCAGATATATTTAGTTGGATACCACTAAAAAAAAAAAAAAAAAAAGAATGCAGTGTTTCTAAACATTATGCCACTTCTAAAATGCTCCACGTGAGAAATTCTCTATCAGAAATCTTCCTATTCTGAAGGGCAGTGCTTTCTACAGCTTTTTTAGCACATAAACATGGTGCTGAGTTTAAAAGACATTTTAAGCAATGTGGTTTAGGTAAAGCATTTCATTCTCTCAAGGTCATTCTTTATGCTTCAGGTGTTAATTTGTGTTGTTCTTGAAGTATTCGTATTATTGATAGTAGAGTCCTTAGTATATGTTATATTGAAATATTGCTAATGTATGAACTGTAACATTACATTTTTAATCTAATCAATCAAATGGCATGCATATGCAGTAGATGCTTGGCTTTTACTAAGATTAATTACCATGTGCTGTGAAAACGAACTCTGTAAGGTGAAATATTGCATGCGCACAGACACACACAATGAGAAGAAAAGAAAAGAAAGCAAATTGTGCAAAGGGATGAGCACTGTAATAAGTTAATGACTACTTCTGTCATTCAAAACATATGCATAGCCTTTAAGACAACACAAAACAAAGATTAAACGCATGTTAAATCAACTATCTATTAAAGCATTTAGAGCTTTTCTCCAGATTCTACACGAAAATTATGCAATCTGTTGCAAAACTAAACACTTGTCTCCCAGATGGTGCTCAGAGTCTGTCTGAGCAAACACCCCTTCCATGCTCTGTGTAACAAATTGTGCATATTTTTTGTTTGCTGTGCTTCTTTTTATGCATTTGAGGACATTTACACTGTACATGGTACGTAAAGATGACTACATTTGCATTGTAAAACCCAGTGATGTTGTATTTATATACCTGATTGCAGCCATGAAGTGGAAGATACTTCATCATGGAAAATGGCAATATCTCCCTTTTCACTGGCTAGAAGTTACAAACTTATTATGCTTACTGCTGGTACTGATCTGGGTTGTAATTCTCACAGGTCATTGACAGTGGCCCATTAAATAATAAGTAGCTAATTGCTTTTTTTGAACTGTGCTGCAAAGTTAAGCTTCTATGACAGTGTTTTGAGGGAGTGTTTTACCATGCCAAATAATAGTTATGATTGAAATGGGAATAAGATTAAAGCTGCACTAATACTTTTATAATGTTATTAAAAGGTACATTATTCATGCACTAGAAACATAGGGATTACCCTCCTGGCTGAGACTATGGTCTAGCTAAAAACCTATGAGAAGATACTAAAGCATGAGAAAGTCATCTGCAATTGATGAGGCTGCTATTCAGGTTTTTTTGTTCTTGCCACATGTTTTTTAGTATTTCCTCTGCCTTGGTTTCAACTTGTAAAATGGAGATAATAGTAGTTCCCTATTTGACAAGAGTGAAGTGAAAATTAGTACACTGCTGTTAGTGAACTACTCAAATATGTGGTAGGGGACTAAGTATGTACCTGAGATTAGCAGATATTCCTTTAGTGGAGAAGCCCAGTCTGATTATCATTTCTAAACAGTTTCTCCAACCTTACCCTGCAGACACAGCAAAGTATTTCTTTTGAGATTTAGTCAGCTATCTGGTTTACAAAAACCCAAAACTATAGGAAGAATATTCATTTAGTCTTAGTATCACTAGACGTCATGTGTAAGACTCCATGTTTGAAAAGGCAAAGGTACTCACATGCATAAACTGAATGTAAAGCTTAAGCAATGAGGGAACTCGAAATACATTTCTCTGATGAAGTACTCTGCAATATGTCTTCCTTTTTTACGTTGTTCATTGTTTCAGCTTCTGTCACAGAAGAAGCATGTGTATTAAGTGAAAGGAGAACTAAAAAATTAAAGTAAAATAATATCTTTTTAGTTCATTTCTGTAACTTTTTAATAGAGACGTAATTGTCTCCATTAATCAGCATAACTTTTGTTAAATCCATGGGGCTTTAGAGACACTTTAAAATAACTTCATATTTTGGAAGGATGAAAATAATAAAGTTCAAAAGTTGGATGCATGGAAATTAGATACATAATACAGCAAAACTGCAGGGGAAGAATTTAGCTGGCAAGTCCTCCAAAGCATAATTTTTCGTGTCTTCAAAATGCCAAGGGAGACAACCAGCACGCCAGATAGTAAGACTCCATATGATGCATCAGAGCAGGGTCAACCTGAATTTTAGATTAGGGCTTTGTCTATTCAGATCTCAGTATCATCAAGGATAGTCATTCCACAATCTCTCTGGACAATCTGGTCTAATGTGTTAATCAGCTGCACTGTGGGGAAACTTTCCTTTTATGTATGGAATTTCTCTTGCTACATCTGGTATCTGTTGCTTCTTGCCCTTTTGCTGTACATTTTGAGAAGAATATGGATCCATCTTCTCGATAGCTCCCCTCTAGGTAGTTGAATACAGCAGTTAGATCCACCCTTAGCCATCTCTTCTCCACAACGCACAAACTGCTTCCCTTCAGCCTGTCCTTAAATGTCAGGTGCCCCAGCTCCCAAACCATGTTGTAGCTTTCTCCTAGACTTGCTGCAGTGTTCTCTCTCTTGTCCATGGGGTGCAAGAGTGGACATAGTTCTCCCAATAATGCTTCATCAGTACTGCATAGAGAAGCGCAACCACTTCCCTGGCTATGTTCTTAGCAGCAGCGCTGTGCTCCTAATTGCAGCCCATACGCAGTCAGGTGTTGCTGCCACAACGATGCAGTGCTGAGTCACGATGGCCCTTTTGTCCACCAGGACCTCAATTCCTTTTCTGCAAGCTGCTTTCTAGCTAGTCAGCCCCTTTCCTCTATCATTGATTTTCTGTCCCAAGCTCAGAACTACGCTTTTGCTCACTTGGTTTTTTGTCAGCTCTCCAGCCTGGTAACACCTCTCCGAATAGCAGCTTTGCTCCCCGGGGTAGCGTGTAAACTGGTCCATGCAATTTGGTGTTACCCATGAACTTGCTGAGCGTGTAGTCCATGCCATTGCCCAGGTTGCTCATAAAAATAGTAAAAAAGTATCAGCCCCAGTATCAACCTCCAGCATACATCTCTTACAGCTGGTTGGTATTTGGACTTTGAACCACTGACACACCACCTTGGAACCACTGTCTCTTTGAATCCAGCAGTGCAGTCAGCTTTCACCCTTGCAGCTGTCCTATCCAGTTCGTACCTTCCCAGTTTGGCTACAAAGATATTAAAGGACACTTCTGACAACCTGGCTGAAGTCTAGGTTAAGAGACATCCACTGCTCTGCCCTAAGCCACAAAGCCAGTCATTTCATTATGGGAAGCAATCAGGTTGGTCGTGCACGGTTTGGCCCTGCTAAGTCCCCACCGGCTGATACCAATCACCTGGTCCTTCAGGTGCCTGGAAATGCTTTCCAGGAGGCCTTGCTTGGGACTGAATTGAGTCTTTATGGCCAGCAGTTCCTAAGACCCTCCTCATCTTTTTTGAAGATGCTTTCTCTAGTCCCTGATTGTCACGACTTTTCAAAGATGACAGCAGCCTTCCAATCACATCAGCATCTTTGGATGCATCTTGTCCAGCACCATGGACTGGGAGGCTTTCAAACGAGACTGGACAAGGCCCTGAGCAACCCACTCTTGTTGACTCTGCTTTGAGGGGGGGAGGCCAGACTAGAGGCTCCCTTCATACTCAACTGTTCTATGATTCTGTGTTTATGTCCATCTTATTTAAGTAGTCCCTAACTTTCTATTAAATCCACACTGTGCTTGTGTAAGTACATTTTGCATTGCAAAGCAGATTGTCCAGTTCCCGAATAGAGCAGTCTAACACTTCATAATCTGTGCAATACGATATGCCTGTTTTAAATTTATGAAGCTGTAAACCAATTTCCTGTACACCTCTTTTTTCATTCCTATTTATCCTCCTTTTAAAATGACTGCACTGCCTTGCTCTCTTTCTCTTGTCCTTGTCTTGTAAGATGGAAAAAGAGATTGGCGGGGTGGGGGGGGAAGGAGAGGAGGAAAAAAAAAAAACACAACAAAAAACCAGCAGCTCATAGAAAAAAATGATACTTGGGGAGAATCCAAGATCAACAGACCAGCAAGCCCACTCATTGTTCTTTATCGTTTTGGCTCTCTTCCAGCCCCTCTAGGTTTCTCTCTCTTTCCAAACTGCTTTCTGCATTCTCACATATGTTATAGAAAGTACGATGATTTCAGAGAACTGCTTTAATTTTATAACAGCTTGATCTGCAAAAGAAGTTGTCCAGCTTTTAAAGGAGGAGATGAGGGGAGCTTGTTGCTCTGGCTCTCCTTAACGTATGTGTGTAAACTTGATTATTCTTAGCAGAAGATCCATATGTATATAGTATCACTGAAGGAGAATGGATGCCTTTTGCATATAATTAGTGGGCATAATTATCTGTAAAACTGTTTGGTTTTGGATTGCTCTGGCAGTACAATAAATATTTCAAATCCAGCACACATCAGACCTGCCAACATCTTTACAGTGAGAAGCACAACAGTTCAGCTTTGCATTTTGTCACAAAAATGATCCATTTTTCTAATGCAGCAGAAAGACAGGAGGGTGATGGTATTAGAAGGCATTGATGAGAATGATTCTTAGCTGTATTTTGAATAGATTCTTTCCAAATGTAATAAATTTTGAAAATTACTGATAGGATCTGCAGAGTTACTAGAATACTTCAACCCTTCTGATCTATGGGGCTATAGGTTGGAAACAAGTTCATAACTTAAGAGCTTAAGCCATAAAAGCTTAATTGATGTAATCGTTATTGGAATATTCTCCAAGTTTAAAACAAAAAGGCCAAACTCTATCTTTGACACTACAGCTATCCAAGCATCTACCATCACCCCCTTGCGCAGCACTACTTGCTGTGTATCCGGTAGAAACAAGAAGCTACATAGTTTGGCACAGACCGTGCTCTGCCAGGGCTTCCTTTCACGCCTCTGGATGTGGAATGAATGTACAAGGACATGTTCAAGGGGAAGCTGCAGTCAGTCTGCAACTACTCAGGTCCACTAGTCAAGCTGGAGTGATAGGGACATCACAGGAAACATTAGCACAGTTGTGAGAACAGCATGAGAGCATCCTCATCCCATTTAGAGGGAGCCTGAAAAGGACTGGCTCTTGCTCCTGCTGCTTTACCTGCTCCTGAGCGATTCCTACAGAATTTCCAGAATTACAGTCTGGTTTCACAGAAATCACATTTCGGAGCTGGAAAAAGGCCTGGGCATCACAGGCTTACACCTGAGTGTCTCTCATTATCAAAGAACTGTAAGCAACCAATGAATGCAGGTCAGGACCTCCGGGTGAACTGGGTACCATTTCATACATGTTTTTTTTTTCCTTACAAAATGTGAGAGTGACGGCAAATTCGGTGGTGATGGGATGGGGGTGGGGGGAGCAGCCTTACAGTAATGTTGCCTGGGATCAGGCTCTGAGAGAATGCAAACATATACTATGGCGTGAATATATAGAATAATGGATTTTTCAAGACTAACTGTTCTTTTCCTTTCTGCTTTCATAGTTAAGCTGAGGGAAACTGGTGATTCAAACAAAAACTGCATAATCCAAGAGATTACTTAAGTGTTTAAAGATAGATGGAAATGTGTACATTCAAAAATATTTGAAAAATCTGAATGTTCAAACTTTTCTGGATATTGTACTTCAAATTATTAAACATTTTTTTTTCTTCTTATTGGTAACATTTTTCACACATGTAAATGTGAGAGATAAGCCCTGGTTGTTCTTAATGTGTTGCAAGTGAAGAGGGAAGGTTGTTAGCAAACCCTGATTGTGGTCTACAAATCCAGCACTGTATTCCAGGGACTATGAACAGGGGAAAAAAAAAAAATCATACTGAGACTGAGACAGGCTGATTTAGACCAGCTCCAAGCAGAGACAAACCAACTCAGCTGAGTGTATCACTACACCAGCTAAATAAATAGGTAATGTTTAAAGCTCCTGTACATCCCAGCTAACCCCATGCTTACTCTTTTAGGAGTTTTCCATCTGTAGATGCAAGAAGCTTTCATAGAGACATGTATTTAAATTCTCAGTTTGACTCCTACTTTTCATTGCTTTTACTGCATTCCTAATAACAACAACAATCAGATAAAGTTGCTCATTTGACTTTCAGAGTCAGTGCTCAGTAGGGCTGGAAATGTGCAGGTTTTGGATGCAGTCTGCCTTTCAATGCCAGAAAGTGCCTGTCACCCTTATCAATTAAGTATGACATTTACTCACTTCATTGGTTCTAACCATGCCCACCATGATCTCTGTGGCGTATAAATATTGCCATTTACAGATGGGTGAAGAACAGATTTACAGTTTTAAGACTTATATCAGTTGCAGTTGCTCAGCAAAAATTCTGGCTTTGGGGGTGTGTGTATTTTGGGGTTGCTTATTTGTTCTGTGAAAAAAAAAGAAAATCTGTCTGCTGACCAGTTCTGGTACACAGTTACAGAGCTGTGCAAGTAAGTCTAGCAAAAATGAGAATCAATTGACCTGACACATTCTACAAGCTCTGGTCAGGTGTTTCTGTGGCAGGTGACTAAAGAAAGTTTCCCCTATTGTGCGTCTTTGTTTCTTACTAATGCTGTGATAATTTGGTTACACAAATGTATAAATTTATATACATACATATATCAAATCCAGTGGAAGGAAGAGGTATTTGTAAAAGTAAACTAACAATATGTTGTCTTGCTCGTTAGCCAAGTGGATCATAATTTGCCATGCCTTTGAATGGTGTGAATTACAAAGAGGCCACCATGTGCTTGGAATTCTGCTGGCAGATCGGTAGCTAAAGTAAAAGAGAAAATAAAATGTGAAACAAGTAGCTCGAGGGACTTTCAAAAGGGAGGGATTTGTAAAGCCTGATTGCTAGTACAGATAGCTACATGTGATAAGCCTAGTTTTATGTCTCTATTTACATATTAATTGTAATTCATCTATGGCATAATTAAAGAGGCTCAATATAGGGTTTTATCCAAACATCAGTTGCATCAACAATAAGCTGGAGACTTTTGAGGATTGGCACTGGGTTCACTTAAAATGCTGTGATGGCACTGATTGCTTGGGTTTTGTGACAGGTAACTTTCTTGTTTAAGGACTTTTGCTACACCTTTTCAGAGATTCATTTACAGAGATTTATTAAATGGAAATGCCAATTTAAATGAGCACAAAATGAACAACCTAGAATACCACATTATTATTACTATTTGTACTACTTCTGCAATTACTATCAAGCAAACGTAACGCCACAAATATGTCTCCTGAAGAGCTAGATGTGTAAAAGAAGACAAGCATATAATGGAAGGAAAGGGTGGCAAAGAGAGACAGACCATAACTCATAAAAGCTGTTAGGTATATGTTTTATTTCAGGCATGTAAGTAATTTCATTGGCTTCAGTCAGATTTCTGGAGTAGATCCACAGAGCAAAACTATATAAATACTGTTTCTTACCCAGTCATTAATAGTCACGGAAGAAATGACTAAGATTTGAAGGAGAACAAAAGGAAACTATGTAAGCAGGACACCAGAG
Source organism: Aquila chrysaetos chrysaetos (assembly GCF_900496995.4). Lineage (NCBI taxonomy): Eukaryota > Metazoa > Chordata > Aves > Accipitriformes > Accipitridae > Aquila > Aquila chrysaetos. Next base: position 8,301,687 of record NC_044012.1, read on the forward strand.
AAGGCAAAAAAGGCATTTAAGGGAAAGGCGAATGGCATGGTCAGTGGGGCAGACAATGTGATATGAGTCAGGCAGAAAGGGCATGCTGAGACACCAAAGAGGACAAAAAAGGATTGACCTCTACTTTAGCAACATCATGCAAATTACAAATGATAGCAATTGTGTCCATGATACAAGGAACCTGTCAGAACCTGACGGTTCTGATCCCACACACGTTTGCACATGCCCATGCCCTTTTACATTTCATATGGAATTTATTCTGGCTATTTCTAATTTCTTAAAAAAATCATGGGTCTGTTCTTAGCCAAATCTCAAACCTCTTTCTGTAGTCCATCTGCTTCAGACATTTATGAATAGAACAGAATAGACTAGAACAGAACAGAACAGAATAGAAGAATGATCAGTCTGTGATCTATGATGTTTATCTTAGCAATAGATGAAGACATCTTTTCTTTCGATGGATTTAAGAGGCTACTATGGTTTATGATAGTCAGTATGAATTCCCTTAATTAGTATTCCAAAAAGACATTTAGAATCAGTTCCACACACAAAATCAAACCTGAATGCTCTGGGGAGGGGTAAGCTTAGCAGAAGTAGAGTATCCATGAGTTACTATGGCCTTTTCCCATTCTCAACTCACTCCATGTTTCAGGAATATAATCTGGGATACTACACTTCAGACTTTTTTTTTCCTCCTGCTCTCATGTCATTATCTTTCTCTAGATGTACACAGTTGGATGTCTTTCTTGGTCCTTTAGTCAATGAGACATTAAGTGTTTCTAAACATTAGTCTCTTTCTCACACTCACACACTGTTGCACACTAATCATCCAAATTTTGTTGTCAGTTCCTGGTTCAGCAGTAATAAATATATAAATTAGAAATTCTGTTATTATTTACAAAATCAGCAATATGTATACAAGAGTCTGTGTGTATGAACAGATGGACGCATGTTATATCCAGAGGTGGTATAAATTCAAAGCTTCCATATCTGTGGTTTTTGGTTTTGGGGGTTTTTTTTTTAGCAAAAAAATTGAGCTATGTATTATAAAATACTGGTACAGTAACAAAGGTTCAATAATTAATATAAAAAAATCTATTCAGAAGCATACAGTGATTTACATTCAAACCCTGATTATTTAAAAATTAATAGAAAATATTAACATGTTAATAATTGAAATCACAGGAATGTATAATGAGATTGCATAGTACAGTATATTAACCATTATCTGCAGCTTGATAGGAAAATGTTTAACCTCAGAATAAATAGGATGTGCATTCTGTAAGCCCCTAAGGCTTTGTGACTATTAAGCCAATGTGATCCTTGAAAACACATACATGTGTACATCTTGTGGAATCAGAAGTACAACATGTACTCTCACGGCATTTTTCTTTGTCTGAGAATAGTCCTTTTATTGGTAAATCTGGAAGGGAAAAATGAAAGCACTGAAGAGTGACTTCACTACAAAAGAATGCAATAAAATTAGCACTACACGAATGTCATTTTTCTGAATTTTTCATTGCTTCATGTACTGTTTCCTTTATCTTTCAAGAAATTTTGGTGTATCAGCTCAGCAAGCTGGCAGCAGAAACAACATAATGACTTTTTTTGGTCAAGTGGTTTATGACTTCACACCTATACTGAGAGTTTTAACCTCCATCCCTATTTATATTTGTCCTCTATTTCTTCAATTCAAATGTCCTTTCAGAGAAGATTGGTTTCATGCAGAGGGAAGACAAAAATCAGAACCCTTACCTCACATGCAATAAATTCATCATATTTATTCGTGTCCAATACTGGTGAGTTAGAGAAAAAAATCTCAGATTCTAGTACCTAACATTTAATTCATATTCTTCTTAGAGCTAAAACTATAAAAAGGAGCTGAGGGGAAGAAGGGGATGCTTTTTTTTTTTTTTTTTTCCCTTCCAGTCTGTATGTTATTCAGAGCTACAAACATTGAAATATTCATATTAGAAAGGTTACTAAATTGCTGTGGCCCAGAATCATGAGAAAATGTCTGACAGCATGATGATAAAGGATCTGTTGCGACGGTGCAGCAGACAATTGGTGCTACTAGTGTTTAAACAGGGAATCTAGTAAAAAAAAAAAGTAACCCACTTTCTTAGGTATAGACACTGTCCAGTCATGGACACGATGGGTTTGGAGCTTCCGTTTATTGCTGCAAACTGAAATGAGGGGAGGTGGATTGCAGCAAAGCCTTCTGAACAATTGGTAAAGATGCATAAATTACTGTGAAATGCAAGTCAAAAGAAATTGGCATTCAGGAAGGCCAGACAGCACAGACAGTGCATTATCCCTTTAACCACATAACTGACTCAGACACAACTGCTTGATCAATCTGGAGGCAGATGCTATAGCTAGAAAACTATTTTAACAGCTTGGCATCTGGGTGCTGTGATTTCTCAAAGAAAGAGGACTGGTGCAATCCGATGAGGTGAACTGCAGCCTGCTGTGGACTTCAGGTTATAATTAGATATACTATATTCATAGGAAAAAGCAGGTAAAGGAACAAATGTGATTAGAAAATGCAACTTACGTTTTTCAATTGCAAATAAGTTGCGCGGCATAGAAAGTTAATAGTGTAGTGAGTTTTGCCCATTAACCCCCTAGTAGAAGTTTTAATAGAAAGCCCTGACTCACCCAAGAATTTCTCAAGCATGTGAGCTCAAAGAAGTCCTACAGCCAAAGGCAGCACTCCTGTGCCTTGTTGAAACAGAGACTGTAACTGTACCTCACATTAAGAATATTAAGTAATAATAATAATGCCATGTTATCTGGCTTATTTTAATAACGTGATCTCATCTTTCCCATGCATAGCAATGTCTGCACATGCTTTTCAAGTTCTGAGCAAGCTACATAGGGGAAAATACAGGGCAAAGTTGGTGTATAGACCACAAGTGATATAAATCCTTTATGGGTTCAGTACGGATTTATTCTTGTTGAAGGTCTGACCCTGTTATGAAAGATTTACATGGAGAAGTAAGTCAAGTATAATCATTTTCAATGATTTGAAATTCCACAGCCTACGTAAAATACTTGTTTATTGCTTTGTGGATGTTTATGTGAGAAAATAATAGATTTTTTCCTGAAATATTAATGTGGAACAATAGAAAGGGGTGAAAATATACCTGTTTCATGCTGTTATATGTTAAAATTAAATGCTGCATAAAATGCCAGAGTCTTTTGTCAGTGCTGGAAACAAAATACCTCTGCCCTTTATTCCCCCCAGCTCCCATCTCAACAGCACAGTGGGTTTTGGAGTAATATAAGGCCACTGTTGTATGCAGCTCAGTATCTTGCCTTCTGAAAGGACCAAGGAATTCTTGGTGTTGCAGAGAATCTGATTCCTCCTACATGTGAATCCCTCTTAATTTCTGATAAACATTGCTAAAATTACCATACTCTTCTAAATTATGTTGACTGCTGTATTTCTCTGTTGTGCCAAACTCATTTTTCTGCTTTTAGATGAAAGCAGACTAGATTTTGCTGTCATTAGACATCAGTGGCATTACTTAAGACTTAGAGACTTTTCTTTCATCCTGTTACACCTAATGTGTTTCAGTGTGTATGTGACCAGAGGAAAAACACCACAAGCTGAAGCTGTTTAAAGAACCTGCCAGTGTAAGAAAAAAGTAACTGATGTTCTTCAGTCCCTGCACTTCAGTAAAAGTGGAATGCTGTTAAATCATAAAATGGCTGAGCTGGGCCATTTAGTTTACTAAAGGTGCATATTCTCCTTTCCCTTTCCTCTGTCAATTGACTAAAGCTACCTACTAGTTGTAAGTACTTTTTCCTGTTAGTGGCCTCTGGACTTTCTCTTTTCAATGTTTTTTATTTGTTGAGGCGGTTTTCCTGAAAGTCAGGGAGCGTAAGGAGGCATGCTCTCCTCTCATTTGCATCCTCACTGTCTGAGGATATATACTTCCTAGAACCCCTATTCCATCAAAAAAAGGAATCATTAGCCTAAAAGGGTTTCAAATAAACCCTTAAAGTAACAGGGTAAAAATAAGCCAGTTAGAGGTCGCAATGTAAGGAAAAAAACATTTTAGTATAAAGGAAAAGTACAATAGCCCCTGCACCTACATGAAGGATCAAGCAGTCATATGAGATGGCTGGAAACCCCCAGAAGGATGTGGGGGAAGAGGGAGAGAGATGTGTACCCCTCCCTACTTAGGGTAGTTGAATGTGGAAACAAGATGCTGCATGGGTAACTGAAGGCAGGTACTAAAGGTTCTCTGTACTTAGCTATATGCTAACCAAAGTGAGGACTGAAGATAACTGGATGTGTGTGACTGTAGTTAATCTGATACAATCAGATCAGAGATATAGCTGAAGTATTTCCAAATGGCACAGCACAAGCACAAGGACATTGGAGTCTTAAAAAGCCAGACATTCCAGGAATTCAAACTTAAAGACAATTGACTGGAATCAGCTATTATGCAGGAAGACTATGGTGGAGAAGTAAATGATATTTAAAGGGCAGGTGGTAAAGAAGTATCACTAAAGTGGAATCTGAATTCCAGTAATAAACCTGAAACTAGTGTGATTATTAATAATCAGAAAAATAAGAAAGAACAGGTATACAAACAACTGGAAAGATAGATTGATGGCTATGTGATTTTTTGTAAGTTAAATCATGTAGAAAAAATTATTAGGGAGAATAGCATCACATAGCCAAGCTGCATCATACATCCATAGCAAGACTAAAAGAGTTGTATAAA